>NC_092166.1:67245321-67340321 GCF_045791955.1 Oncorhynchus clarkii lewisi
TTCTCTCTCCTCTCTATTTCTCTCTCCTCTCTTTCTCTCTATCTCTCTCTCTCTTTCTCTCTCCTCTCTCTTTCTCTCGCCTCTCTCTTTTTCTCTATCTCTCTCTCTCTCTTTATTTCTCTCTCTCTCTCTTTCTCTCCTCTCTTTATTTCTCTCTCTCCTCTCTCTTTCTCTCTCTCCTCTCTCTCTCTCTCTCTTTCTCTCTCTCTCTTTCTCTCCTCTCTTTATTTCTCTCTCTCCTCTCTCTTTCTCTCTCTCCTCTCTCTCCTCTCTCTTTCTCTCTCCTCTCTCTCTCTCTCTCTCTTGCACCCCCCCCCCTCTCTATCCAGCCTAACTACATGTCAGCCATTTAATCAGAAGGAGTATCTTACCACCAGACACTGAAAAATGCATGTCTTCCAACCGCAGCACTGTGACATTTAACAAGCTGGAAATGGACCTTGGGCTGAGCAGCACATCCATTTCTACCACTTCACCCAGAGCTGCACCGCACAGATTGACTCGGACACTCTGGCTGTACAGAGAGGATGTGGGATGTAATGGTGTGTGTGGGATAAAGGGTATTATAGGGGTCAGAAGCCAGGCTGACCCAGTATGGTGTCAGTCTCACCTTTGATTGGTCAGCGGAGGTGATAGGAACAAGAGTCATGTCTCTATTGTATTGAAAGGATCACATTTGGCTGCCATGTTGGCCTTCATTCATAATATGAACCTGATGCCCTAGCTGTGTAGCAGAGAACTCAGACATATCACACCAAGTATGCTTACTGTTATGTGTTTACCTTCCCAGTAAATTTTAATCCTAAAATACCAATTTCCACCTCCAGCTAGCTAACATGTGAAGGTGGAGGGAAGGGGAGGCAGGGTGTGAGAACTATCTCTGAGCCACTCATGAGTAGCTGGATGTTCAATTTCCTCTAGGGAAGGAAGGTTAAGGAGTGAAGTGTGTAGCTTGCTCTCCTCTCATTTCCTCTAGGGAAGGAAGGTTAAGGAGTGAAGTGTGTAGCTTGCTCTCCTCTCATTCCCTCTAGGGAAGGAAGCTTAAGGAGTGAAGTGTGTAGCTTGCTCTCCTCTCATTCCCTCTAGGGAAGGAAGGTTAAGGAGTGAAGTGTGTAGCTTGCTCTCCTCTCATTCCCTCTAGGGAAGGAAGGTTAAGGAGTGAAGTGTGTAGCTTGCTCTCCTCTCATTTCCTCTAGGGAAGGAAGGTTAAGGAGTGAGGTGTGTAGCTTGCTCTCCTCTCATTTCCTCTACCTGTTCTGCTCTTCACAGGGATGGGCTGGATGGACACCATCCTGTTTGTGATTGATTTACTTACTAAGATGTGAATAGCAACCTGGCACCTCTAGAGTTTCTCTTCCTTCTCTGTCTGTTTTGTCTCTCTCTATCACTCATTCACTCCCTTCTCTCTCTCTCTCTCTCTCTGTTTCTGTCTTACTGTTTCTTTCTAACTCTCTCTCTCTCTTTGTCTCTCTCTCTCTCCCTCTCTCTCTCTGTCTCTCTCTCTCTCCCTCTCTCTCTCTGTCTCTCTCTCTCTCTCTCTCTCTGTTTCTGTCTTACTGTTTCTTTCTAACTCTCTCTCTCTCTTTGTCTCTCTCTCTCTCCCTCTCTCTCTCTGTCTCTCTCTCTCTCTCTCTCTCTGTTTCTGTCTTACTGTTTCTTTCTAACTCTCTCTCTCTCTTTGTCTCTCTCTCTCTCCCTCTCTCTCTCTGTCTCTCTCTCTCTCCCTCTCTCTGTTTCTTTCTCTCCTTTACTCTGCCCTCCTGTCTTTCCATTTTCCCATCACATCCTAGGCTCAGTGGATGTGTGTGTGGAGGGGGGCGGGGTGGGCAGAGTTCAACCAATCAGACCTATAACACAAGTTACAATCAGCCAAGCTAACCTCAAAGTAACTCTTAAAGTTAGTGTGTGAATTGGTTCTGGGGGTAGGTGGCGTTAACTGCTGGTAGTGACATAAGTCTGGCAGACACGCACACACACACACACACACACACACACACACACACACACACACACACACACACCACCACCACATCAACACTAACACCACAAGCTGAGGGACAGAACTCAGTGGGGAGTCTGGGATGTGATCATCAGCCCTTTCCCTTCTCGTGCCAGGAGCCCCGTCTTTGAGCTCTCCACCTTTCCCCTTCCTTCTTCCTCCACCGCTGCCATTTAGCTGCTGAACTATAACACATGGCCACTACTGTCAACATCTGCTCCAAGACGAGGGGATGATGAGGATCACATTTGCATACTATTATTGGTGAAGGGCAAAAATATAGTTGAGACGCTCTGTGGATGAGCTCAAAATGTTAATGTGCCATTTAAAGAACGGAAGAGGTGGGTTGGATGAATGGAGGAAGATGGTGGGGTGGAATGGTGAGTAGAGGGATGAAGGGATAGAGGGAGAGAGAGGGATAAAGGGATAGAGGGAGAGAGAGGGATGAATGGATAGGGGGAGAGCGAGGGGTGAAATGGTGAGAGGAGGGATTGAGAGATGGAGAATGGATAGAGGAGGGAGGGAAACAGAGGGGTGAAATGGAGGGATATACGCTACC
Source organism: Oncorhynchus clarkii lewisi (assembly GCF_045791955.1). Taxonomy (NCBI): domain Eukaryota; kingdom Metazoa; phylum Chordata; class Actinopteri; order Salmoniformes; family Salmonidae; genus Oncorhynchus; species Oncorhynchus clarkii. The sequence continues at coordinate 67,247,880 of NC_092166.1, forward strand.
ATTCAAAAGTTTGGGGTCACTTAGAAATGTCCTTGTTTTTTAAAGAAAAGCTATTTTTTTCCATTAAAATAACATCAAATTGATCAGACAAACGACTGTTTCGTTTCGTATCATTCTCGTTGTTATTTTTGTTTTAGTGTTCTGAGTTGAATAAATATCGTCATGAACACGTACCACGCTGTGCTTTGGTCCGATCCTTGCTACTCTTCGTCAGAAGAAGAGGATGGGCGTTACAGAAACACCCACCACAACCGGACCAAGCAGCGTGGTACCCAGGAGCAGCAGGTTCAAGACTCCTGGACTTGGGAGGAGATCTTGGATGGCAAGGGACCCTGGGTACAGCCGGGAGAATATCGCCACCCCAAGTCAGAGCTGGAGGCAGAGAAAGCCGAGAGGCGGCGTTATGTTTAGGCAGCTCGGCAGTGCGGCTGGAAGCCCGAGAGGCAGCCCCAAAAATGTATTGGGGGTGGCACACGGGGAGTGTGGCTAAGTCAGGTAGGAGACCTGAGCCAACTCCCCTTGCTTACCGTGGAGAGAGAAGGACCGGGCAGGCAACGTGTTATGCTGTGAGGCGCACAGTGTCCCCGGTGCGTTACAGGCATAGCCCGGTGCGTTACAGTGCAGCGCCTCGTATCGGCCGGGCTAGGTTAGGCATCGAGCCAGGTGCCATGAAGCCGGCTCAGCGCATCTGGTCTCCAGTGTGTCTCCTCGGGCCGGGGTACATGGCTCCAGCCCTACGCATGGTGTCCCACCAGCACAGCCCAGTGCGGGCTATTCCACCTCGCCGCACTGGCCTGGCTACAGGGAGCATTCAACCAGGTAGGGTTGGGCAGGCTCGGTGCTTGAGTCCTCCAGTGCGCCTTCACGGTCCGGTCTATCCGGTGCCACCTCCACGCACCAGCCCTCCAGTGGCAGCCCCCCGCACCAGGCTGTCTCTATGTCTCCTCCCTACAGGTGCTCCCGCCTGTCCAGCGCTGCTAGAGCCTTCCTCCTGCCCAGCGCTGCCAGAGTCTCCTGTCTGCCCAGCGCTGCCAGAGTCTCCCGCCTGTCCGGAGCTGCCAGAGTCTCCCGCCTGTCCAGAGCTGCCAGAGTCTCCCGCCTGTCCGGAGCTGCCAGAGTCTCCCGCCTGTCCGGAGCTGCCAGAGTCTCCCGTCTGCCCAGCGCTACCAGAGTCACCCGTCTGTCCGGAGCTGCCAGAGTCACCCGTATTTCCGGAGCTGCCAGAGTCGCCTGTCTGTCCGGAGCTGCCGGAGTCGCCCGTCTGTCCGGAGCTCCCAGAGTCACCCCTCTGTCCGGAGCTGTCGGAGTCGTCCGTCAGCCAGGAGCTGCCGGAGCCGTCAGTCAGCCAGGAGCTGCCAGAATCGCCCTTCACTCCAGAGCTGCCGGAGTCTCCCGCTTGTCCGGTGCTGCCAGAATCTCCCGTCCATTTGGGACCTGTGGCTTGGGTCCCCAGTCCGAGGTCGGCGGCGAGGGTCGCCGCGTTAAAGAGGCCACGGAGGCGGGTAAAGAGGCGGAGAAGGACTAAAAACATAGTTTTCTATGTTGTGTTTGCGTTTGGCCTGGTATGGTTCTCAATCAGAGGCAGGTGTCGTTAGTTCTCTCTGATTGAGAATCATACTTATGTAGCCTTTTCCCACTTGTGTTTCGTGGGTGTTTATTTTCTGTCTTTGTGTATGTCACCAGACAGGACTGTTTCGTTTCGTATCATTCTCGTTGTTATTTTTGTTTTAGTGTTCTGAGTTGAATAAATATCGTCATGAACATGTATCACGCTGCGCTTTGGTCCGATCCTTGCTACTCCTCGTCAGAAGAAGAGGACGAGCGTTACACATTGTTAATGTAGTAAATTACTATTGTAGCTGGAAACAACTGATTTTTTATGGAATATCTACATAGGCGTACAGAGACCAATTATCAGCAACCATCACTCCTGTTTATAATTTTAAAAGGCAGTTTTCAGCTGTGGTAACATAATTGCAAAAGGATTTTCTAATGTCATTAGAAAATCCTTTTGCAATTATGTTACCACAGCTGAAAACTGTTGTGCTGATTTTAAAGAATCATTTTAAACTGGCCTTCCTAAGACTAGTTGAGTATCTGGAGCATCAACATTTGTGGGTTCAATTACAGGCTCAAAATGTCCAGAAACAAAGAACTTTCTTTTGAAACTCATCAGTCTAATCTTGTTTGGAGAAATGAAGGCTAGTCTAGTTTGAGAAACAGACGCCTCACATGTCCTGAACCTGCAGCTTCATTAAATAGTACCGCATAACACCAGTTTCAACATCAACAGTGAAGAGGCGACTCCGGGATGTTGCCCTTCTAGGCAGAATTGCAAAGAAAAAGCCACATCTATTAATGGCCAATAAAAATAAAAGATTAAGATGAGCAAAAGAACACAGACACAGGACAGAGGAACTCTGCCTAGAAGGCCAGCATCCCGGAGTCGCCTCTTCACTGTTGACGTTGAGACTGGTGCTTTGCGGGTACTATTTACTGAAGCTGCCAGTTGAGGACTTGTGAGGTGTCTGTTTCTCAAAGTATTAGCTAACACAACGTACCATTGGAACACAGGAGTGATGGTTACTGATAATGGGCCTCTGTACGCCTTTGTAGATATTCCATGATAGTTTTCCAAAAGGCACCTAAAGGACTCTCAGACCATGAGAAACAAGATTCCCTGTTCTGATGAAAACAAGTTTGAACTATTTGACCTGAATGCCAAGCGTCACGCCTGGATGAAACATTGCACCATCCCAACGGTGAAGCATGGTGGTGGCAGCATCATGCTGTGGGGATGTTTTTCAGCGGGACATGTCTCTGAATGTCCTTGAGTAGCCCAGCCAGAGCTCAGACTTGAACCCAATCAAACATCTCTGGAGAGACCTAAAAATAACTGTGCAGCAACGCTCCCCATCCAACCTGACAGTGCTTGAGAGGATCTGCAGAGAAGAATGTGAGAAACTCCCCAAATACAGGTGTGCCAAACTTGTAGCATCATACCCAAGAATACTTGAGGCTGTAATCGCTGCAAAAGGTGCTTTTACAAAGTACTGAGTAAAGGGTCTGAATACTTACAGTTTTTAATGTGATGTATGTTTTTTATTTTTCAAAAATTTGCAAAAATGTCTACAAACTTATTTTGTGTAGATTGCTGAAAAAAATAAGGCTGTAACGTAACAAAATGTAGAAAAAGTCAAGGGTCTGAATACTTTCCAAATGCAATGTAGGTGTGGGAGCACTAGTTTGGCCCCTCACCTTGGCACTGAAGTTGTTAAATTGAGATCAGGGTGGCGGAAGGGAGAAGATATCAAATTTTCTTGTCTGGCGGGTCCCCTCGCTCTGGTGAAGATTTCCTCTGCTCTTGAGACTGTATATTCTTTCATTCCTCAGCCTGCCTTGACTCTCTCCTATCAGTAAAGTCTGTATTTTTTTTGCACCAGAGAAATAGGTGGGAGTTCTTTATTTTTCTCTCCACACTCTCACTCTTTCCATCATTGAAAATAAATGACAATCTGTACTTCTTCTCAGAATTTCTTGGCCTTGATTGTTTCATCTATCGCTTAGCTGATAATGATGTGGCTCTCCTCCTAGGGCTGGGCCTTATACCGTATTTCACTATATACCAGAATTGATTTTTACTTTACCTTCTATAACGGTATTTGAATGTTGGTTTGTTAAATGTGATATGCTGTGTGTAACGTCCATTTTTATAATTTACTCCCCTACTTGAGTCATCTCTCTCTCCATGCCGCTTTCCACATAGACCTAGCCCCGCCCCCTGTCACTCCAGGAGCACATTTGTTGTTGCTCGACCATGAGACACTTGCGTTCAGTCTGCATGGTCAATGCTGATGACAACGATGTTGTTTCCAATTTGTGTCTTAATATAAATCCACAAGTGTTCTGTAATTACACTAGTAGTTTGTGTTTCTTACATCTGCCACCAGCTAGTTTGTCTTTTCTTAGCTAATTTTAGCTAAATCGTGTTAGCCACTAATCCTAATCACTAGTTAGCTAGCTAACGAGCAAACGCTGCTAGCTATACAGCCTGATACCAGTGATGGTGTAGGCCTAAATCAGCATGTTTGTGCAACGGTATCTTCTAAAACAAGGACAATTAGGAAAATTATGAACATGTTAGCTACATGAAGTAGCTGTCACAATAACTCCTCCCTGGCATTTTCATTCATTGTCATGTCAAACAATACTGTATTCAAAATACACAAGACCGATGTAAATGTTGTCATTAGCTAGCAATGTTAACGCTAACTAGCTCAAATCTGGTGGCCTATCCTCAATCTTAGCTAGCTAGCTAACGTTATACTGCATCTAAAATTAATATGTTGACATCAAAATGATGACAAAAGGTTTTCCTACAAAGGATTTGCCTCCTTTTGAATTTGTTGTATTTCCAAGCCACTGTAATGCACTTTAGCTTAAATATTCATCCGTGTTCATTGAAGATGCACGAGTAGAATGCCATCAGTCCAAAATGAACGTTCAAAACAATATTGTGACAAAACATGCAATTCAGGAATATTATTACAATAATCATTCTATTTCCATGATTCCAACAGTTCACCCAAGTGTTTTGACCTTAAAATATGCCCTATGTGGCGGTGCGAAAATTAGCTTAAATGAGTGCAGGAAATGCAGAAATGAATGAAAATGCTGACAATTATTTTTGGTTGATGATTAATTGAAGGGTATAAAACCATCAAAATGTAGAAAGACAAATTGGAATCACAAGAATGTATGTGTTGCCACCCTAGGATCACACACTAATCATATTTTTTATGTTTTTATTTGTATTATTTGAAAACTTAAAATACAGTCAAATACCATCATACTGTCAAAAATTTGAAAAACACCAAAAACGCCATATCGCCCAGCCGTCTCTCCTTCCCCCCCATCCTCCATTCCACCCTGTTCTGACACTTCTCCCTGTCATCTACCTTTCTCCTCACATTTCCTCCCATCTCTTCCCCCCTTCTCCTTCCTCTGGCCTGATTGTATTGGGTGAGAGAGACATGGTGTAAGGTGAGAGAACCACAATCAGATAGCACATCTCACAGCTCATCTCAGGTGGAAAGAGCTGTGTGTGTGTGTGTGTGTGTGTGTGTGTGTGTGTGTGTGTGTGTGTGTGTGTGTGTGTGTGTGTGTGTGTGTGTGTGTGTGTGTGTGTGTGTGTGTGTGTGTGTGTGTGTGTGTGTGTGTGTGTGTGTGTTTGCATTCTCTCCTTGTCGAAACAGATAAGCTTTGACATTAACATACGCTAAAGCAGACAGGCTGAAACGTTTGGGAACAGATCACAGCAGAAATATCTCAACATTTTCTGTTTTCTCTCTCTTTCCCCCCCCCCCCCCCCCTTCCCCCTTCTCTTCCCCTCTGTAACGCATGTCCTTCTATGCAATACCCTGCAACTCAGTGAACTTTGAGGCCAGAATCGCATCCTGCCACTCACAGAGACGCACTGAGCAATGCTCGGCGGTGTAAACGAAACGTGTCACAATGAGACTTTGAATCCTATCATTTTGAGAGTGGAGCGGCCTGCATTCAGGGTTCATGATTGGGAGTCTGCCACTCATACAGTGACAGTGTCATACTCCAGATTTAACAGTGCTCAATAGTGAAACGTAAAGACGTTTCTGCTCGATGAGAGGGTCTACATTTCTTTACATGACCACGTCTGTCAACGTCAAGAGAGGTAACACATCGTTGAACAGAGAGGATTCATGAAGAATACTAGGAGAGATACAACAGAGGTGCTTACAATAGATGGATGTACTCAGACGTACTCAGTAACGTCTAGGATATTTCTATGTCGCTCTGTGTGCGTTTTCCTTCTGTTGTTTTTCGTCCATATGGACAGACAGAGTAACAAATAATGTTGTTCTACAAGCAGATTAGCTCAATGGGATTGGAGCTGTGACACCTAATTTTTCACCTGAGTACAACAGATGATCTCACCACACGTCCAGACACACACCTCCCACCTTGCTGTGACCCTCCAGTTCAAACCCCCAGCTCTCCTGTCCTCTCCCCCTTCTAGTGCTTCTCTCTGATGGATGGCTTCTCTGAAGGCATGGATGGCCAGGTCTCCCCCTGGGACTATCTGGGTTCCAGGAAGGGCTTGAGGACCCGGAGAAGGGGGAAGAGGCTGGGGAATAGAGGGGGGATACAGGGAGAGAGCGAGAGGGTAGGGATGTGAAAGGTTGAAGATAAAAGAGTGTGAGTGGGAAGTCACAGGAACTTGAAAGAAAAGTCCAACCTGGAAGCTGCGCTTGCCGGTATCACTTGTGTTTACTTGGCTTATATGTCTGTCTCCTTCGCCAGAGCTTCTCACAGGAAGGGAAAGCAGGTAGCAAGGGACTAGGTATTGATTAGAAAAAGCTGTTCTTGGCTAACTGTTAGCTATAGTCCTAATTCTTCTCTATGCTATAAATGTGTACTCTTTCCCATCTCCCCTTCCTCCTTTATCCTTCCTTAATCTTAAGAATTTAACGGAGAGGTACACTTGTTGTATTCAGCACGTGAAAAATAAAATGTAATTTGATTTGATCTCACCTTCTGTCACAGAACTCTCCTGTGGGGATACTGCTCTCAAATACAGCGCATTCGGAAAGTTTTCAGACCCCTTGACTTTTTCCACATTTTGTTACGTTGCAGCCTTAATCTAAACATGTCTTTAGAAATATCACATTTACATAAGTATTCAGACACTTTACTCAGTACTTTGTTGAAGCACCTTTGGTAGTGATTACAGCATCGAGTCTTCTTGGGTATGACACTACAAGCTTGGCACACCTGTATTTGGGGAGTTTCTCCCATTCTTCTCTGCAGATCCTCTCAAGCTCAGTCATGTTCAAATCAAATCAAACTTTATTTGTCACTTGCGCCGAATACAACAAGTGTAGACTTTACTGTGGAATGCGTACTTACAAGCCCTCCACCAACAGTGCAGTTCAAGAAGACTTAAGAAAATATTTACCAAGTAGACTAAAATAAAAAGTAATAATAAAAAGTTAACACAATAAGAATAACATAATGAGGTTATATACAGGGGACACTGGTACTGAGTCAGTGTGTGGGGGTAGAGGTTAGGTGAGGTAATTTGTACATGTAGGTGAGGGTGAAGTGACTATGCATAGATAATAAACAGCGAGTAGCAGCAGTGTACAAAAGGGAGGGGGGGGTCAATGTAAATTGTCCAGTGGCGGTTGTATTAATTGTTCAGCAGTCTTATGGCTTGGCGGTAGAAGCTGTTGAGGAGTCTCTTGGTCCTAGACTTGGAGCTCTGGTACCGCTTGTCGTGTGGTAGCAGAGAAAACAGTGACTGGAGTCTCTGACAATTTTATGGGCTTTCCTCTGACACCGCCTATTGTATAGGTCCTGGATGGCAGGAAGCTTGGCCCCAGTGATGTACTGGGCCGTACACACTACCCTCTGTAGCACGTTATGGTCAGATGCCGAGCAGTTGCCATACCAGGCGGTGATGCAACTGGTCAGGATGCTCTCGATGATGCAGCTGTAGAACCTTTTGAGGATCTGGGGACCCATGCCAAATCACAGTTGCATGTTGAGCGTTGCTGCACAGCTATTTTCAGGTCTCTCCAGAGATGTTCGATCGTGTTCAAGTCCGGACTCTGGCTGGGCCACTCAAGGAGTTCTGAAGCCACCACTGCATTGTCTTGGCTGTGTGCTTTGTGTTGCTGTCCTGTTGGAAGGTGAACATTCTGAGGTCTGGAGCAGGTTTGCATCAAGGATCTCTCTGTAATTTGCTACGTTCATCTTTCCCTCAATCTTTCCCCCCGATCCTAGTCTCCCAGTCCTGAAAAACATCCCCACAACATGATGCTGCCACCACCATTGTATTGGCCAGGTGATGATCGATGCCTGGTTTCCTCCAGACGAGATGCTTGGCATTCAGGCCAAAGAGTTCAATCTTGGTTTCATCACACCAGAGAATATTGCAGGCTGTCATGTGCCTTTTACTGAGGAGTGTCTTCCGTCTGTCCACTCTACCATGAAGGCCTGATTGGTGGAGTGCTGCAGAGATGGTTGTCCTTCAGGAAGGTTCTCCCATCTCCACAGAGGCCCTCTGGAGCTCTGTCAGAGTGACCATCAGTTTCTTGGTTACATCCATGATCAAGGCCCTTATCCCTCGATTGCTCAGTTTGACCAGGCAGCCAGCTCTAGGAAGAGTCTTGGTGGTTCCAAACTTCTTCCATTCAAGATTGATGGAGGCCACTGTGTTCTTGTGGACCTTCAATGCTGTAGACATGTTTTGGTACCCTTCCCCAGATCTGTGCCTTGACACAATCCTGTCTCGGATTCCTTCGACCTCATAGCTTGGTTTTTGCTCTGACATGCACTGTCAACTGTGGGACCTTGTATAGACAAGTGTGTACCTCTCCAAATCATGTCCAATCAATTCAATTTACCACAGGTGGATTCCAATCAAGTTGTAGAAACATCTCAAGGATGATCAATGGAAACAAAATGAACCTGAGCTCAATTTCGAGTCTCAATACTCATGTAAATAAGGTATTTCTGTTTTCCAAAGAACTGTTTTCACTTTGTCATTATGGGGTATTGTGATGTCATTATTGGGTACTGTGATGTCATTATGGGGCATTGTGATGTCATTATGGGGTATTGCGATGCCATTATTGGGTATTGTGATGTCATTGTGGGGTAGTGTGATGTCATTATGGGGTATTGTGTGTAGATTGATGAAACATGTATATTTAATACATTTTAGAATAAGGCTGTAATGTAACAAAATGTGGAAAAGCGAAGGGGTTTGAATACTTTCCGAATGCACTGTATGTGTTTGTTGTTTTGTGTGTTTACAGTTTGTAATGTGTTATGACAGGCTCAAGGAAGGGTCTCCAGTGAACCTCTTCTGTTGACTGTTTCTCCTTCTCTTAATGTTGCACCTCTGAGAGGAAGGATAGACTTACACACTCACACACATACGGGCATTTCCATCGAAAGGACCCATGATCACCAACATGTGAATTTCATAAGAGCATACCAAATTGAGTGTCAAATGAAAGCTAAGAATCTAAATCTTGGGGAAATGAAGGCATAGATAGATCCATCTTAATGAAGTGTCCTACTGTAAGTAAAGGCTTTATTTTCTGGATGAAACAGATGGAAAATGGCTCTTCCAAAACAGCTTTCAGGACAAGTGGTAAAATGTATCAGAAATACACCAAACGAATCATGTTGATGTAAAGACCCCTACCAATTAATATCATCACATATATAGTTTGGGATAAATTGTTTACCTTCTGTATATTTAAGGAATATTGCCATGTAATTCCATTATCAAAAACCCACATATATTGAAGATATGTTCTCATTTCTCTCTCTTAAGAGTAGGGAAGATGATGAAAGTTCACAGACGTAACAAGTAATGGTAGACCTACTAATTAGTTATAGTGATTTTGCTGAAATCAAATGTGTTTATGAATTGTTAATTGATTAAAGCTCATAAGTCCATGACCAAATTGGTAATTTAATACCAAAAAATCTGGAACGAAATGACTGTAATTTAATTGGCTACAATGGGAAATCATAATATTCACAAACCACAGTTTGGTCACCTGCTACTGTCCTCCCTTCTACTGGAATACTGTTATGTTCAGCTGATGACGGTTTCCTTTTGTCTGGTGGTCAAACTAAAAGTGTTAAAACAGTCAAGAGTCTGGACAATCCCCCCCCCCCCCTCTCTCGCTTTCTCTCTCTCTCTCTCTCTGCTTATCTCTCTCTCTCTCTCTCTGCTTATCTCTCTCTCTCTCTCTCTCTCTCTGCTTATTTCTCTCTCTCTCTGCTTATCTCTCTCTCTCTCTCTCTCTCTCTGCTTATCTCTCACTGCTTATCTCTCACCCTCTCTCTATTCTCTCTCACCCTCTCTCTATTCTCTCTCTCCCTCTCTCTTCTCTCTCTCTCCCTCTCTCTTCTCTCTCTCTCCCTCTCTCTTCTCTCTCTCCCTCTCTCTCTTCTCTCTGCTTATCTCTCTCTCTCTCCTTCTCTCTGCTTATCTCTAGCTCTCTCTCTCTCTCTCTCTCTCTCTGCTTATCTCTCTCTCTCTCTCTGCTTATCTCTCTCTCTCTCTCTCTGCTTATCTCTCTCTCTCTCTCTCTCTGCTTTTCTCTCACTCTCTCTCTCTCTCTCTCTGCTTATCTCTCACTGCTTATCTCTCACCCTATCTCTATTCTCTCTCACCCTCTCTCTATTCTCTCTCTCCCTCTCTCTTCTCACTCTCTCCCTCTCTCCCTCTCTCTCTCTGTCTCTCTGCTTATCTCTCTCTCTCTCCTTCTCTCTGCTTATCTCTCTCTCTCTCTCTCTCTCTCTCTCTCTCTCTCTCTCTCTGCTTATCTCTCTCTCTCTCTCTCTCTCTGCTTATCTCTCTCTCTCTCTCTCTCTGCTTATCTCTCACTCTCTCTCTCTCTCTCTCTCTGCTTATCTCTCACTGCTTATCTCTCTCCCTCTCTCTTCTCTCTCTCTCCCTCTCTCTTCTCACTCTCTCCCTCTCTCTTCTCTCTCTCTCCCTCTCTCTTCTCTCTCTCCCTCTCTCTTCTCTCTCTCTCCCTCTCTCTTCTCTCTCTCCCTCTCTCTCTCTCCTTCTCTCTGCTTATCTCTCTCTCTCTCCTTCTCTCTGCTTATCTCTCTCTCTCTCTCTCTCTCTCTCTCTCTGCTTATCTCTCTCTCTCTCTCTCTCTGCTTATCTCTCTCTCTCTCTCTGCTTATCTCTCACTCTCTCTCTCTCTCTCTCTCTCTCTGCTTATCTCTCTCTCTCTCTCTGCTTATCTCTCACTCTCTCTCTCTCTCTCTCTCTGCTTATCTCTCACTCTCTCTCTCTCTCTCTCTCTGCTTAATTCTCACTGCTTATCTCTCACCCTCTCTCTATTCTCTCTCACCCTCTCTCTATTCTCTCTCACACTCTCTCTATTCTCTCTCTCTCCCTCTCTCTTCTCACTCTCTCCCTCTCTCTTCTCTCTCTCTCCCTCTCTCTTCTCTCTCTCTCTCTCTTCTCTCTCTCTCCCTCTCTCTTCTCTCTCTCCCTCTCTCTCTCTCCTTCTCTCTGCTTATCTCTCTCTCTCTCCTTCTCTCTGCTTATCTCTCTCTCTCTCTCTCTCTCTCTCTCTCTCTCTCTCTCTCTGCTTATCTCTCACTCTCTCTCTCTCTGCTTATCTCTCTCTCTCTCTCTCTCTCTCTCTCTCTGCTTATCTCTCACTCTCTCTCTCTCTCTCTCTGCTTATCTCTCACTGCTTATCTCTCACCCTCTCTCTATTCTCTCTCACCCTCTCTCTATTCTCTCTCTCCCTCTCTCTTCTCTCTCTCTCCCTCTCTCTTCTCTCTCGCTCCCTCTCTCTTCTCTCTCTCCCTCTCTCTCTTCTCTCTGCTTATCTCTCTCTCTCTCCTTCTCTCTGCTTATCTCTAGCTCTCTCTCTCTCTCTCTCTCTGCTTATCTCTCTCTCTCTCTCTCTCTGCTTATCTCTCTCTCTCTCTGCTTATCTCTCTCTCTCTCTCTCTCTGCTTATCTCTCTCTCTCTCTCTCTCTGCTTATCTCTCTCTCTCTCTCTCTCTGCTTATCTCTCTCTCTCTCTCTCTCTCTGCTTATCTCTCACTCTCTCTCTCTCTCTCTGCTTATCTCTCACTGCTTATCTCTCACCCTCTCTCTATTATCTCTCACCCTCTCTCTATTCTCTCTCACCCTCTCTCTATTCTCTCTCTCCCTCTCTCTTCTCACTCTCTCCCTCTCTCCGTCTCTCTGCTTATCTCTCTCTCTCTCCTTCTCTCTGCTTATCTCTCTCTCTCTCTCTCTCTCTCTCTCTCTCTCTCTCTCTGCTTATCTCTCTCTCTCTCTCTCTCTCTGCTTATCTCTCTCTCTCTCTCTCTCTGCTTATCTCTCACTCTCTCTCTCTCTCTCTCTCTGCTTATCTCTCACTGCTTATCTCTCTCCCTCTCTCTTCTCTCTCTCTCCCTCTCTCTTCTCACTCTCTCCCTCTCTCTTCTCTCTCTCTCCCTCTCTCTTCTCTCTCTCCCTCTCTCTTCTCTCTCTCTCCCTCTCTTCTCTCTCTCTCTCTCTCTCTCTCTTCTCTCTGCTTATCTCTCTCTCTCTCCTTCTCTCTGCTTATCTCTCTCTCTCTCTCTCTCTCTCTCTCTCTCTCTGCTTATCTCTCTCTCTCTCTCTCTCTGCTTATCTCTCTCTCTCTCTCTGCTTATCTCTCACTCTCTCTCTCTCTCTCTCTCTCTCTGCTTATCTCTCTCTCTCTCTCTGCTTATCTCTCACTCTCTCTCTCTCTCTCTCTCTGCTTATCTCTCACTCTCTCTCTCTCTCTCTCTCTGCTTAATTCTCACTGCTTATCTCTCACCCTCTCTCTATTCTCTCTCACCCTCTCTCTATTCTCTCTCACACTCTCTCTATTCTCTCTCTCTCCCTCTCTCTTCTCACTCTCTCCCTCTCTCTTCTCTCTCTCTCCCTCTCTCTTCTCTCTCTCTCTCTCTTCTCTCTCTCTCCCTCTCTCTTCTCTCTCTCCCTCTCTCTCTCTCCTTCTCTCTGCTTATCTCTCTCTCTCTCCTTCTCTCTGCTTATCTCTCTCTCTCTCTCTCTCTCTCTCTCTCTCTCTCTCTCTCTGCTTATCTCTCACTCTCTCTCTCTCTGCTTATCTCTCTCTCTCTCTCTCTCTCTCTCTCTGCTTATCTCTCACTCTCTCTCTCTCTCTCTGCTTATCTCTCACTGCTTATCTCTCACCCTCTCTCTATTCTCTCTCACCCTCTCTCTATTCTCTCTCTCCCTCTCTCTTCTCTCTCTCTCCCTCTCTCTTCTCTCTCGCTCCCTCTCTCTTCTCTCTCTCCCTCTCTCTCTTCTCTCTGCTTATCTCTCTCTCTCTCCTTCTCTCTGCTTATCTCTAGCTCTCTCTCTCTCTCTCTCTCTGCTTATCTCTCTCTCTCTCTCTCTCTGCTTATCTCTCTCTCTCTCTGCTTATCTCTCTCTCTCTCTCTCTCTGCTTATCTCTCTCTCTCTCTCTCTCTGCTTATCTCTCTCTCTCTCTCTCTCTGCTTATCTCTCTCTCTCTCTCTCTCTCTGCTTATCTCTCACTCTCTCTCTCTCTCTCTGCTTATCTCTCACTGCTTATCTCTCACCCTCTCTCTATTATCTCTCACCCTCTCTCTATTCTCTCTCACCCTCTCTCTATTCTCTCTCTCCCTCTCTCTTCTCACTCTCTCCCTCTCTCCGTCTCTCTGCTTATCTCTCTCTCTCTCCTTCTCTCTGCTTATCTCTCTCTCTCTCTCTCTTTCTCTCTCTGCTTATCTCTCTCTCTCTCTCTCTGCTTATCTCTCTCTCTCTCTCTCTCTCTGCTTATCTCTCACTCTCTCTCTCTCTCTCTCTGCTTATCTCTCACTGCTTATCTCTCTCCCTCTCTCTTCTCTCTCTCTCCCTCTCTCTTCTCACTCTCTCCCTCTCTCTTCTCTCTCTCTCCCTCTCTCTTCTCTCTCTCCCTCTCTCTTCTCTCTCTCTCCCTCTCTCTTCTCTCTCTCTCCTTCTCTCTGCTTATCTCTCTCTCTCTCCTTCTCTCTGCTTATCTCTCTCTCTCTCTCTCTCTCTCTCTGCTTATCTCTCTCTCTCTCTCTCTCTCTGCTTATCTCTCTCTCTCTCTGCTTATCTCTCACTCTCTCTCTCTCTCTCTCTGCTTATCTCTCACTCTCTCTCTCTCTCTCTCTCTGCTTATCTCTCACTGCTTATCTCTCACCCTCTCTCTATTCTCTCTCACCCTCTCTCTATTCTCTCTCTCTCTCTCCCTCTCTCTTCTCACTCTCTCCCTCTCTCTTCTCTCTCTCTCCCTCTCTCTTCTCTCTCTCTCCCTCTCTCTTCTCTCTCTCCCTCTCTCTCTCTCCTTCTCTCTGCTTATCTCTCTCTCTCTCCTTCTCTCTGCTTATCTCTCGCTCTCTCTCTCTCTCTCTCTCTCTCTCTCTCTCTCTCTCTCTCTCTCTCTCTCTCTCTGCTTATCTCTCACTCTCTCTCTCTCTGCTTATCTCTCACTCTCTCTCTCTCTGCTTATCTCTCACTCTCTCTCTCGCTCTCTCTCTCTGCTTATCGCTCACTGCTTATCTCTCACTCTCTCTCTATTCTCTCTCACCCTCTCTCTATTCTCTCTCTCTCCCTCTCTCTTCTCACTCTCTCCCTCTCTCTTCTCTCTCTCAAGTTTGGATAGCACAGCATAGCGAAGTAGATTGCAGTGCAGTGCAATACAGTAAATCACAGCAGAGTAGAGTAGGGTAGAATGCAGTAGAGTACAAGTTCAGAACAATACAGTAAAGTAGAGTATAGTTCAGTACTGCAGAGTACAGTACAATATACTGTACTCTACCCTACTGTACAATGCTTTACTTTTCTTTACTGTGCTGTACTCTACTGCACTCTACTCGGCTGCGCTGTGATGTCCAAACTTGTGAAAAATGTGGAGAATGCCATTCACATCCATAATTATGCGTCTCTGTGTCGTACAGATCTGGGATCCATGTTGTAATTCTGTTACCGGGTGTAAATCCACTTCATTTACTGTAGTTCAATAACCAAAATATACTTTTCAAGTACAAGGTGCCATGTCATAGCTGACACCCCATTCTTTCTGCAGGCACCTTTGGTAAATGTGGTCGCATAAAAACTTGAGGGAGATTTTACCGTAATTCCGGCAACAAAGTTTGCATCTGCACAGATCTTCCACTAAATTATAAAAAATAAAATAAGAACATTTCAGGGTGCATTTTAAAGAAAGTAGTCCTTGCATAGAGTCGTATGGTTTGCTTTTAAACTTAGAAATCAATGTTTTTAGTGTGGCATACATTTTGAGTCGTACTGAGTCCAAGCGTAATTCCATTACTGTGGAATTGCCCATACACAAACACTCATCCTTTTGTCTTTGTTTTTGCACTACATAGAAACATCCTAACACCCTGAATCCTAGATCCTGAGCATCACATCACCTTATCTCTATTCCCAACAAACAGCATTTCAAAACATTAAAGGTCTTCTTTCAAAACAATCAAGATAAAGTTGTAGGGAAGGTTAAGAACAAAAGAGAGAAAGAAATGTGGAGAGAGATACTGTACACAGAGATGTGAGAACAGAGAGAGAAGAGACAGGTACAGCGGTGCAGTGAGAGAGAGAGAGAGAGAGAGAGAGAGAGAGAGCGAGAGAGAGAGAGAGAGACTTCATAGGGAGGAATCTCTAGTGGCTTTCCTTTTCTCCTCTCTCAGCTGTACAGCATTTCGCTCCCGCTATTTTCTCTCATCACTCCATCCCACCTGGGAGAAGCAGAAGAAAGAGAGAAGAGAGAGGTGGGCACAGAAATAAAGTGGCTTCCTTTTGAATGTGACTCCCTGCAAAGTGCTCTACATTTTGCTGCAATGCTTTTCTTTCTTATTGTGGGAAATGTCACCAGAGAAAAAAATCTCATCGCGTGGAATAGAGAGGGGGGAGGGTGGGAGCGAGGAAGAGAGGCAGAGCGAGAGACCGGGTGAGGGAGGGAGTGAGGGAGAGAGAGAGAGATAGAGAGGGGGAGAGAGAGAGAGAGAGAGAGAGAGAGAGAGAGAGAGAGAGAGATAGAAAGAGGCAGAGAGAGAGAGAGCAAGAGAAAGAAAGAGCCAGAGAGAGAGAGAGAGAGAGAGACGAGAAAAGCAGCAAAGAGAGAAACATGAAAGCGAAATGGGAAGCGGAAGCAACATCACAACAACATACAGCATGCAGTTTGTTTGATATCCTCTAAAGTTACAACACATTTTCATTGTCTCTCTGTGAAGAGTGAGTCACCAAGATGGCCGTTTCCTTCTTCTGTGTCTGTGTCATCTGGCCTGCCTTACTGACTCCCATTTCTCTGTGTCCAGAGGAACTGACTGTTGAGGAGTGTGTGTGTGTGTGTGTGTGTGTGTGTGTGTGTGTGTGTGTGTGTGTGTGTGTGTGTGTGTGTGTGTGTGTGTGTGTGTGTGTGTGTGTGTGTGTGTGTGTGTGTGCCTCAGACGCTCTGTCATGGCCATAATGAGAAACATTGCTTTGGCTGGATAAAGCTATCTGGCAACGGCAAGCAACAGAAGTCCACTGAACAAATGTCTCTTTCTCTCTCTCTCCACCTATCTCTCCACCTCTCTCTCTCTCTCTCTCTCTCTTTCTCTCACAAACACACTACCCATAACACATTACTCCCCACTCCTTCGTCATACCCCCCACAGTTACTGACAGTTTTCAACCACCCTCAGATTCCCATCACCCACATTAAACGTCAGGACGGTAGCACAGGTTACATCTTGAAATCATTTTGTCAGGAAATTCACTCATCTGTTTCTCATTTAGGCCTATTCCTGTGATGCTGTACACTGTAATTAAGGGGCTGTGGGTCTCAGAGCCAGCCACAGGAGTCGGGACAGCTCTCTCTCTCTCTCTCTCTCTCTCTCTCTCTCTCTCTCTCTCTCTCTCACTCTCTCTCTCTCTCACTCTCTCTCTCTCTCTCACTCTCTCACTCTCACTCTCTCACTCTCTCTCTCTCTCACTCTCTCACTCTCTCACTCTCTCACTCTCCCACTCTCTCACTCTCCCACTCCCATGTTAACCCCAGCACAACCCTCCGGGAAACACACACATACACACACATGCACTCCAGACCAACGCCTCACACATCATCTTGTGGACCCATTCCATTAGGGACAGATTCCATGTATAAAAGTGCAGTAGATTTACACTGTGGAGAAGAAGAATGTCTGAACTCCAGAACATGTGTAATTTTGAAGTCCCTCTCACATGTACTGTATGTAGGTAAACTGGACTTTCTCCTGTGCATCCCAAATGGAACCCTATTCCCTACATAGTGCAGAATATGGGCCCTGGTCAAAAATAGTTCACTAGGGAATAGGGTGCCATTTTTTATGCAGTCAGAGAAAGTTCAGTTTACAGTGCAGAATTATTATCCTTCCACACTGTTAGTTAGCCCTCTGTGAAATGTCCATCCAGGCCACTTAGTGGGGAATGATAAGAGAGAGACTGTTTAAGAGCATACGTCATGGAACCAAGTAGCTAGTTAAATTACCTCCCTGGCTGGACCCCTATTGGTCCTTAAAGTGGAGCGATCCACTGAGGAAAACAGGGACAGGATGGCATCATTCCCATACCTTGCAGGGGGAGTGTTGAGTATGTTTTTGACATAACAGCTGACTGAACTGAAGATGAATTCTTTTCACCAGACCAAATAAGAGAGTCAGTCTGCAGTTGGCTCATGTGTCACGAACACACACACACACACACACACACACACACACACACACACACACACACACACACACACAGAGAGAGAGATAGAGGAAGGCTGCCTGCCCACACTGTGATCTTGAAACCTCTAGTCCATGTCATTGGAAAATCAAATGCTTGGTTTTTCATCCAATGAATTAGTGACTGGCAGCTAGGTCCCTGTGTGTGTGTGTGTGTGTGTGTGTGTGTGTGTGTGTGTGTGTGTGTGTGTGTGTGTGTGTGTGTGTGTGTGTGTGTGTGTGTGTGTGTGTGTGTTTGGTTTCACTATCCTTGTGAGGACCAGATGTCCTCACCATGATAGTAACACAAGGAAAAATCTGACAAGTGGGGACATTTCACCAGTCCCCACAAGGAAAAAGGCTATTTTTTAACTAAATGAACATCATGATCATTACACAGGTGCACCTTTGCTGGGGGGCAAGAAAAATCCACTCTAAAATGTGCAGTTTTGTCACACAACACAATGCCACAGATGTCTCAAGTTTTTTAGGGAGTGTGCATTGCAATGCTGACTGCAGGAATGTCCACCAGAGCTGTTGCCAGAGAATTGAATGTTATTTTCTCTACCATAAGCCGCCTCCAATGTTTTTTTAGAGAATTTGGCAGTACGTACATCCAGCCTCACAACCACAGACCACGTGTATAGCATCGTAAAAAAATTCCTCCACAGCAAAATTCCTCCACAGCGATGTGAGAGACTGATCAACAACTACAGGAAGCATTTGGTTTCAGTCATTGCAGCTAAAGGTGGCACAACCAGATATTTAGTGTAAGAGGGAACTACTTTTTCACACAGGGGAATTGGGTGTTGCATAACAGCCGAGCTGATATTACACGTGCATGATGCTGACCCCATCCAAACTTCCAGACCTGTGCCAAAAATGGAGCAGGGTGGAAGAAGGGAGTGAGAAAGTTATGGTGAGCAAAAAAAGGGAATGGGAAAAAGAGGGATGGAGATAGAATAAACCTAGTGGAGGAAGACAGAAAGAGTATGCATAGCAAATCCTAAAAATGTCTAAATAAAGGTTTGATAGTACTAAGCATCCACAATGATGCCAAGACAAGCATAGAAGGAAATTGTCCCCTCTTTCCCCCAGCTTTCTCTCTGGCCTGTTGTATGTAATGGGACTAGTCCCTTTACTCTGCCCCTCAATCTCAGATTAGGAGTTCTAATCTGTCACTGACAGGTGACCCAGTTCAATCTCAGGTGCGTTTAAGAATCGGCCAACCCTGAATTACTGCACTGTACACAGCCTAATCCAGCTCCCATTCACAACTCCAGACCAACCAGGCCTACCAATGGCTACTGCTCCCCAAAACAAAGGACCCAGCAAGTGGGAAGAGACACAGAGTGATGGAATTGAAGGCTAGTTGGTGTATTAACCTACAATGCTGAGGTCAAGCAGCTGCTCTGACCACCATCTGAGACAGTAGATCTCACGCTGACCACTTCTGATCCTTTTTTAAAATGTAAGTCAAGTCAGTTAAGAACAAATTTTTATTTACAATGACAGCCTAGGAACAGGGGAAGAACAACATATTTTTACCTTGTCAGCTCAGGGATTTGATCTAGCAACCTTTCAGATACTAGCCCAACACTCTAACCACTAGGCTACCTGCCAGACCTGTCCAAATAGTGAACTGAAGTGGACTAAGTACCAAAGCACTTAGCCTTTAGTAGTGGGTGGTGTGTGGTCATGTTTTCTGGGCAGTAGGCTAATCATTAGATCCCCCCCCCAAGTGTTAAAGGTCAAGTAAGGGTCAATTGTACGTGGGATGATTAAGGATAAGAGAGTATAACAATAAAGAGATACGGTTCAAACTGTTTAGAGATCAGTCTTTAAACACTGATCTCAATATATTTGGATAGTATCTCATAAGCAGGTAATCATAACAAATCATAGGCACTGGGGCTTTGTTTTTTTTATAGCGCCCCCTCCCCCATTCCACACCATAATTTTCTGTAAACAAATCCGTGCACCAAGATGCAATTTGCTGCATAGTAAATTTACTGTTGAAGAAAAAGCCTCTTTATAATAAATCCATAATAACGTTTGCCATGTGGCATAGGCTACAGTTGACCAGAGGCGTTTTTAGGATTTCCAGGTGTTTCTTTAATTTGCAGGGTCCCCCAAAAAATCTGTCTTTTTAAAATGCAGTTCATGCAATTCTACGTTATTTACATGACAGAAGACATTAGCTGAATCTTTTTTAATAGCACACACATGACTGAAATTAGTGGCTACTCTGACTGACAAACTGAGATCAATCTGGTCTTGAATTCAAATGGGGAAATATATATACAGAATACAGTATATATATGAACTGAAGCAAAAAAAGAAACACCCTCTCATTGTCAACAGCATTTCTTTTTCAGCAAACTTAACATGTGTAAATATTTGTATGACATAAGATTCAACAACTGAGGCATAAACTGAACAAGTTCTACAAACATGTGACTAACAGAAATGGAATAATGTGTCCCTGAACAAAGAGGGGGTCAAAATCAAAAGTAACCGTCAGTATCTGGTGTGGCCACCAGCTGCATTAAGCACTGCAGTGCATCTCCTCCTCATGGACTGCACCAGATTTGCCAGTTCTTGCTGTGAGATGTTACCCCACTGTTCCACCAAGGCACCTGCACCTCCACTTAGTTCCCAGACATTTCTGGGGGGAATGTCCCTAGCCCTCACCCTCCGATCCAACAGGTCCCAGACATGCTCAATGGGATTGAGATCCGGGCTCTTCGCTGGCCATGGCAGAACACTGACATTTTTGTCTTGCAGGAAATTACGCACAGAACGAGCAGTATGACTGCTGGTATTGTCATGTTGGAGGGTCATGTCAGGATGAGCCTGCAGGAAGGGTACCACATGAGGGAGGAGGATGTCTTCCCTGTAATGCACAGAGTTGAGATTGCCTGCAATGACAACAAGCTCAGTCCGATGATACTGTGACACACTGCCCCAGACCATGACGGACCTTCCACAGGCCTCGGTGTAACCTTCTATGATAAACGCGAATCTGACCATCACCCCTGGTGAGACAAGACCATGACTCGTCAGTAAAGAGCACTTTTTGCCAGTCCTGTCTAGTCCAGCGACGGTGGGCTTGTGCCCATAGGTGACGTTGTTGCCGGTGATGTCTGGTGAGGACCTGCCATACAACAGGCCTACAAGCCCTCAGTCCAACCGCTCTCAGCCTATTGCAGACAGTCTGAGCACTGATGGAGGGATTGTGTGTTCCTGGTGTAACTCGGGCAGTGGTTGTTGCCATCCTGTACCTGTCCCGCAGCTGTGATGTTCGGATGTACCGATCCTGTGCAGATGTTGTTACACGTGGTCTGCCACTGCGAGAACGATCAGCTGTCCGTCCTGTCTCCCTGTAGGGCTATCTAAGGCGTCTCACAGTACGGACATTGCAATTTATTGCCCTGGCCACATCTGCAGTCCTCATGCCTCCTTGCAGCATGCCTAAGGCACATTCACGCAGATGAGCAGTGTTTTTTAGAGTCAGTAGAAAGGCCTCTTTGGTGTCCTAAGTTTTCACAACTGTGACCTTAATTGCCTACCATCTGTAAGCTGTTAATGTCTTAACGATCGTTCCACAGGTGCATGTTCATTAATTGTTTATGGTTTGGGGTGGCAGGGTAGCCTAGTGGTTAGAGCGTTGGACTAGTAACTTGAAGGTTGCAAGTTCAAACCCCCGAGCTGACAAGGTACAAATCTGTCGTACTGTTCCTAGGCCGTCATTGAAAATAAGAATTTGTTCTTAACTGACTTGCCTGGTAAAATAAATAAATAAATTGAACAAGTATGGGAAACAGTGTTTAAACCCTTTACAATGAAGTTATTGTGATTTTTACAAATTCTCTTTGAAAGACAGGGTCCTGAAAAAGGGACGTTTCTTTTTTTGCATACATATTACTTTGTTTATACATATTAACTATTGATTCTCTGTGGCAAAATGATGTCTCTGGTGTATTTTGAACATTGAGAGCATGCTCCTGTGGTTGGATAAAAAAAAATATTATAATAACAACAACAAAAAGAACAAAAATAATGTAAAACATTTTTAAAAAGCCTCTTGGGCCCAGCCCCTGACTCACACAATTGACCAGTTACATGTACGTATTATGCATTTTATTATTTTAACTACCCAATCAAGGCAGGGCCCCCCAGTTACCCACCTGGGCCCCTTACCTCCTGTCCTCCCCCATCTGATGATTAGCAGAGTGGCAGCAGGCAGCAGCAGGCTGTCTACACTCATTGAGAGCGGGCTCCTGAGTCCTCCTGTGGTTGGCGGTTGCACTAAAATAAATACTACATATATACTACATATATACTACATATATACTACATATATGATACATACAGTATATATTTCCTTTGTTATTATATATTTTTTTAAATGCTTCCTCTTGGCCCCCTCAGCGGGCCTGGGCCTAGGGGCTTCAGCCCCGGTAAGCCCCTGCAGTAAGCCGGCCCTGCTCATGAGGATGGAAATGCAATGGGAACAACTATTTACCTCTGGCGTTGCTATTCGTCTGATTCAATGTCATGTTCATGTGGAGCATACAATATGTTATTCATATTGTTATGAGACAACATGGCTCTATAGGTCTTTTCATTATGTTCAAAGATTTTCCTCCTCTACCTACCTAACTCTGTTAATATCCTTACATAAGGAGAACTGTAATGGGTCATATGTCACTACTGTCTACACATTAAGAATTCATAGTGTAGCTTTTCCCCTCATGATTATGCCATTAGACACATTTCTTTCTCTCTCTCTTTCATTCTTTCTCCCTCTCTCTCTCATCTACCACGATAGCCAGTCACTCTCCTTTTCCTATATTTCCACCTGTCACCAGTAATGTAATCTGAGAAAATTTGAAGGAAAAAAGGAGCGAGTGTCTCTCTCACGCCAGCCAGCGGAGAGTGGAGAGATGGAGATAATGCAACATTTCCAATCAGTTCCACTGCAGCTCAGAATATGGCGCCTGCCTCCACCACTCCAAAGTATGTGAAATTAATTTGTAATAGCTTGAAATATTAGATGAAGTCTGTACATGCCGAACAGAGTACACATGGCCAGGGAATTGAGAGCCCCAAATATTTTCCCTCATGTGGAAAGGCTGCAATTAACAGGGGATTTCATCCCTTGTAAAATATAATTGAGTTCAGGATGAGGGAGAATGAGAAACTTTTCGAATTCATCCGAGCAATCATAGTTAATTGTGTGCATGTGAGTGAGTGTGTGTGTGTGTGTGTGTGTGTGTGTGTGTGTTTCTTTTGTCCTTTTTTTTCACCTCACTCATTGCTTGAATCAAATGGACCTCCAGGTTTTGTGTTTACAAGTCTAGTCATGGTTTATTTTTCACTACTGACTAAGTTTTAGTGATGAATGTTTTTTTAAATTGCCAGCTAGTGTCTCACTGTTTTCAACAGTTTGCATTGTGTCTCTGGCTTTATATAGGGCCAACAGCCGGGACTATTAAAGACTACAGACCTAGACTTCCGACAACATCTATTGTTGTGTACCAGCATATGATGAGATGAGAATCATTGAGTTGTGAGAATCTAGACAAATCTTTATCTTGCTCATTGTATTAGTATTGACTCAATGTATTCTCACAAGAGCTTCTAGAACACTGCTGAGTTTCTGACAGAATCTCCCAGGGATACCCTAATAGAATAGAGAACAAGCAGCGCACGGGTATGTTCCCCCAGGTCACCTAAATCTGCCACTGTGCTACTCTACACAATTAGATTAGGCTCTAGAGATCAATGAACTTCCTGGAATATAGAGCACAACAAACACACTGATACTGGCAACCATAGCCTCGAGTGTGACTACGTCACAACACAATACACAAGGGGAATGGGATTAGATTGTGTGTGTGTGTGTGTGTGTGTGTGTGTGTGTGTGTGTGTGTGTGTGTGTGTGTGTGTGTGTGTGTGTGTGTGTGTGTGTGTGTTAATGCTTAACCTTTATGTATTTTTTTTTATTGCATTTTTATTTAACCAGGGAGACACATTGAGACGTAGGTCTCATTCACAAGCCTGCCCTGGGAACAACAGTCACATCCGGACACACACAAGTATACACAAAATAATCATAATGCTATTAACTGACACTGTGTATGTTTGAAAGTGATGATTATTGCTCTTCTGATTTCTCAGTATTCAAACCACACGTGACCTTGTGAAGTAATAGCAGGCCATTCAGACCTACTTAGAGCTCTGCTGCGGAGCTCTGAAGACTCAAGAAGCACCTTGGCTTCTGCGTCACACTCTTGAATATCCGACCCTCTTTTCATTACCCAGAAAGTATTTTCAGCGTTGACAAGTATCTTAATTTATCTCCTTGAAAAACGTATCTATCTTTTCTCATTTAGTCTGGGATTTTTTTTTTGCCCGTCACTCCTCCCTCGCCGTCTCTCCTCCCTCGCCGTCACTCCTCCTCCCTCGCTGTCTCTCCTCCCCCGCCGTCACTCCTCCTCCCTCGCTGTCTCTCCTCCCCCGCCGTCACTCCTCCTCCCTCGCTGTCACTCCTCCTCCCTCGCTGTCTCTCCTCCCCCGCCGTCACCCATCCTCCCTCGCTGTCTCTCCTCCCCCGCCGTCACTCCTCCTCCCTCGCTGTCTCTCCTCCTAGCTGTCTCTCCTCCCCCGCCGTCTCTCCTCCCCCGCCGTCACTCCTCCTCCCTCGCTGTCTCTCCTCCCCCGCCGTCTCTCCTCCCTCGCTGTCTCTCCTCCCCCGCCGTCACTCCTCCTCCCTCGCTGTCTCTCCTCCCCCGCCGTCACACCTCCTCCCTCGCTGTCTCTCCTCCCCCGCCGTCTCTCCTCCCTCGCTGTCTCTCCTCCCCCGCCGTCTCTCCTCCTCCCCCGCCGTCTCTCCTCCTCCCCCGCCGTCTCTCCTCCTCCCCCGCCGTCTCTCCTCCCCCGTCGTCTCTCCTCCCCCGCCGTCTCTCCTCCCCCGCCGTCTCTCCTCCCCCGCCGTCTCTCCTCCTCCCCCGCCGTCTCTCCTCCCCCGCCGTCTCTCCTCCTCCCCCGCCGTCTCTCCTCCCCCGCCGTCTCTCCTCCCCCGCCGTCTCTCCTCCTCCCTCGCTGGGTGATTTTGTGAGGAATCTGTTAGACTGTATCCAGAGTCGGCTGTGGCCTCAGAAACCAAGGGTCATCGCCAATCACACGTTTACCAGCCTCTTTCCCTCTCTCTCTTCCTGTCATCCCTCTTTTTATTCCTCCCATTTACCCATGTATGACTGCAGCCGGCCAGTAAATGACAGCTAGAAGCAGCGTCAGGGAGTACGAAACTACCACCTCGTCGAATGTCAAGCACTAAACAAACTCAATTATAGCTTGTCTGGATTCTACAGCGTCATAAGTGGATTTTAAAGCAAAGCTGTTAAATGACACTGTAGTTATACATTCACTTTCCCCTCTTTTTCCCCTCCCTTTTAATATCCTTCCTCACGCCTTTTCTTTGTGAACCTTCAGTGCTGTGTCATCTCGGTTGATTCTCTTCCTCCCACAGAGGCGTCCAGTGTAGTGCTTGAGTCAAGACCGGTGTCCTGAAGCTCTCTTAGTCTCTAATTGCATTAAATATATTAAGGAGCCTAGGTGAGGTGAGGCGGCACCGTTGACACTGCAGCCACAGTACCAGGGCATTAATTGGGCATTCAGTCCCTGGCATGACTGATAGTGTACATCCTGGGATGGCAGGCTCAGGATGGTATCCAGGATGATACTCTGTTCTGGCATGGAGAGCTGTGCTGAGCTGTGTGTCTGTGTGCCAGATGACACCCTAATCCCTTTATAGTGCACTACTTTTGGGCAAAAGCAGTGCACTGTATAGGGACTAGGGTGCCGTTTGGGATAGATCCTGTGTTTGTACCAAGGTAATCTCTAGCCTGTAGTGGCTTGCCTTGCCCCGGAGTCCCCCAATCTGCTTAGGGCCAGATGTGTAAACAGTTGGAAGATTAACCTCCCCAGGTTCACCTTGGTAATACCACCACTGTGGATTATACTCTCCTTCCTGGTTCACTCTTCTCTTTTTCTCTACCTCCACTCTGCTCTGCCTCGCTCTCTCCATCCGCTACAACATAGGAGGCTGGTGAGGGAGGACGGCTCATAACAGTGGTTGGAATGGAATGAACGGATGGAGTCAAGATGATTCTATTGATTCCATTCCATTCATTACTCAAATTCTGCCACCAGCCACCACTGATACAGAATGCTGTCTCGTACAGGCTCAGGGTTACCATTGATCAACCAGCCACTCTCCAATGTGGCGATGGGGAATGTCTGCTCTGTGAGGATGAGTGGCTTTTTTGTTTAATGTACCGCAGCCATGAACGAAATTACCAGCATTGTCGACAGCTGCAAGGTTATTTCTGCCAGCTTTGTCTTGTACGCCTCGTTCTTCTAGAGTCTGATCCCTGACCACACCACTTCACCATCAGTCACCAGACCACAGTGAAGACATTCCCCACCTGCCTGACTGGAGCTCACTGTTTTGTGGATGTATAGGGAGAGGAGAAAGCTTAATGTGTAATCAATGGGCAAAACATTGACAGATTTGTAATAGGTGATTAAACGCCAATGGCACCCATGCGAGGAACAATGAGGTTGGTGGCTGGTGAGGAGAGGAGGGGGTTGGTAGATTAATAGGCGAGTGTATGTGTCTCCCACACCAGTGTTCTCTCATTCTCCGCATCCCGGGAATTAGCAATCCCCCCTCTCCACACTCTTGACCCACTCCTTCCTGAGGTGTGTCATTAGAAAATGTAAATGTGTCTCCCCGACTCTACGTATCTGTTCAAAATGATCAGAAACAGAGCATAAAGTTTGGTTGAATTTCTTGTTTTCTGTGGCCAAAGACTCCCTTTAGTCGCCTTGCCCTTGATGTGCACAAAGTAGACAGATTGAGACTATCAAGACCAGTGTGTTGGTGAGAGATCAATCATTTCTAGCGTCTCACTGGTTTCATATCCTAGCAGACTTTACACTGCTTCCCTTGAAAGATTGCTGCCATCAAATGTTCTGTACAGGTTGGGATTGTTACAAATCCTCTTTTGGAGTTCTGACTGACAATCTTCCAACGTTCTGAAGTTCAGATGTTCTAAGCTAACAGACCCCTGCCAGACAGAAGCCTTTGAATCCTGGCGTTCCGGACACTTCTGTGGATTTGATGTTTCTCTCGGGATTGCTGTTTCATTGGTTCCTTTAGAAGTCATATATACAGTACAGGCAGGTTATTCCTCCCCCTCAGGTCATTGTAAATCAAGCTCAGGCAGGCAGCCACCATACCGACAAATAGTGCTATAAAATTAACCGTAATCGCCACGGATACTGTAAGTGTTTTTTTCCTTTAGGGAACCATTATGCTGTAATTGTCACGGTCGTCCTCCTCTTCATCCGAAGAGGAGAGACGAGATGGATCTGAGGACCAA
The DNA here is from genome assembly GCF_045791955.1 of Oncorhynchus clarkii lewisi. NCBI lineage: Eukaryota > Metazoa > Chordata > Actinopteri > Salmoniformes > Salmonidae > Oncorhynchus > Oncorhynchus clarkii. The sequence goes on from NC_092166.1 coordinate 67,274,651, forward strand.
TACGCGGCGTGGTAAGTGTCCATGGCAAATCTTTAATCAAGAAAAACTGAACACTATACAAACGAGTAACAAAAACAATAAACCAAATACGACCGTGAAGCTACAAAATGAGACCTGTGCCGAAACAAGCCATCAACATAGACAATCACCCACAAACAAACAGTGCAACCCAGGCTACCTAAGTATGATTCTCAATCAGAGACAACTAATGACACCTGCCTCTGATTGAGAACCATACTAGGCCGAAAACATAGAACTGCCCCAAAACATAGAAAAACAAACATAGACTGCCCACCCAACTCACGCCCTGACCATACTAAATAAATACAAAACAACAGAAATAAAGGTCAGAACGTGACAGTAATACTCTATCCGTAATCTGGCGTTAGACTAGTCATGTCCAATGGCAGACCCAGATCCAGGGCTGCAGTGTCACAATGTTTTCTATGACCTCCTGTTTTTCAAGACACATTTTCATGCTGAGCGGACATACAGTATTGCCAATAAAACAGGATATTGTGAATATACAGTGCATCCAGAAAGTATTCAGGCCCCTTGACTTTTTCCACATTTTGATACGTTACAGCCTTATTTTAATATGGATGAAATAGTTTTTCCCCTCAATCAATCTACACACAATACCCCATAATGACAGAGCAAATGAAATACCTCATTCACATAACTATTCAGACCCTTTACTCAGTATTTTGTTGAAGCATCTTTGGCAGTGATTAAAGCTTGGCACAGCTGTATTTGGGGAGTTTCTCCCATTCTTCTCTGCAGATCCTCTGAAGCTCAGTCAGGTTGGATAGGGAGCATTGCTGCACAGCTATTTCCAGGTCTCTCCAGAGATGTTCGATCGGGTTCACGTCCGGGCTCTGGCTGGGCCACTCAAGGACATTCAGAGACTTATCCCTAATCCACTCCTACATTGTCTTGGTTGTGTGCTTAGGGTTGTTGTCCTGTTGGAAGGTGAACCTTCGCCCCAGTCTGAGGTCCTGCTCTGGAGCAGGTTTTCATCAAGGATCTCTCTGTACTTTGTTCCGTTCATCTTTCCCTCGATCTTCATTATTCTCCCAGTCCCTGCCACTGAAAAACATCCCCACAGCATGATGCTGCCACCACTGTGCTTCACCGTAGGGATGGTGCCAACTTTCCTCCAGACGTGACGATTGGCATTCAGGCCAAAGAGTCCAATCTTGGTTTCATCAGAACAGGGAATCTTGTTTCTCATGGTCTGAGAGTCCTTTAATTACATTTTGGCAAACTCCGAGTGGGCTGTTATGTGCCTTTTACAGAGGAGTGGCTTCTGTGTTCTTGGGGACCTTCAATGCTGCCGAAATGTTTTGGTACCACTCCCAAGATCTGTGCCTCGACACAATCCTGTCTCTGAGCTTTACGGACAATTCCTTCGACCTCATGGCTTGGTTTTTGCTCAGACATGCAAATTCAATTGAATTTACCACAGGTGGACTCCAATCAAGTTATAGAAACATCTCAAGGATGATCAATGGAAACAGAATGCCCTGAACTCAATTTTGAGTCTCATAGTAAAGGGTCTGCATGCTTATGTAAATAAGGTATTTCTACTTTAGTTTTTTTATTAGTTAGCAAACTTTTTTTTTTTTACTTGTTTTTGCATTGTCATTATGGGGCATTGCATGTAGATTGATGAGGGGGAAACAACGATTTGATCAATTTTAGAAAAAGGCTGAAACGTAACAAAATGTGGAAAAAGTCAAGGGGTCTGGATACTTTCCGAATGCACAGTATAATGCCTTGACGACATCGCCGTTAGTGAATGAAATGCAGCTCCGTCTTTGGTGTGAGATAACCTAACTCCTCGGGAGGGGGTTGAGACCTGTGAAATACAGCTTACGATTGTGTGTGTGTGTGTGTGTGTGTGTGTGTGTGTATTGAGTGACTAGGATATTAATAATTATACACCATAGAACTTGCTAATCATTGATAATAAGACGTTCTCCCTTTCATCTATTTTGTTCTGCATCAAAAGCCATTATACGTGTCTTTGTTTTGCACCTGTGTGGTCTTAATTACGATGTTAATGGACTTTCTGTTCCTGTAGCTTTCTGTGTGTGTGTGTGTGTGTGTGTGTGTGTTGCAACCTTCACAGTGTTAATTGAAACTCACCCTCCCCTGAGATCAGCTGCCTCAATTAACCTCTCACAGCATTCAGGGATTGGCCAATTATGTCCCCCCTCACTTCCCTCCTCCCTCCTCATACTCAATTCTTCTCCCTCATCCTGCATGTCAGCAAACACGCACACACTGACCGCAGATAGATACTGTGTGTGCATCCAAAATGGCACCCTTTTCCCGATATAGTGCACTAGTTTTAATCTGTGCCTTCGAAAAGTCTCATCTCACAAGATACGATATGTCTCTGATGTAATGTTGTTTTGTGAATCGTGTCATGGGTTATGTTTTGACAGTATTTTGTGTGCATTTTGTGTTGAATATTATTTTGGGAGTGTATTTTGCTTGCAGTCACTCTGGTTAGATCTTGGGTCTTTATTTCAGCTCCTTTTTTTTCTCATTACAATGTGACTCTGATCCCGATTGACTTTCAGTGGCAGTCGATTTCATCTCCCCTGCACTCCATGCAGAGAATATACGCTTGATTTGCCTCCAATCGACTCCTATCGAATCAGAGTATGTGTTCTTCTGAGAGAAAACATTAGTTAAGGTCAGTTGTTTGGCATTGGCCCAAGCGGTGGTGGCTTTTCTTGTTCTAGAGGGGAGGGAAGAGGAAAGGAGAGGAGAGGAGAAGGGAGAGAAAAGGAGAGGAGAGGAGAGGAGAGGAGAGAAAAGGAGAGGAGAGGAGAGGAGAGGAGAGGAGAGGAGAGGAGAGGAGAGGAGAGATCTGAGGTTCCTAGTCAGTATTCTCCCTTGCTGACTCATGTTCTCCCTGTAGTTTCTCTGTAGTGGTGGATTGGCTTGTTATCAGCTGACAGAGCTCACTGCTGCACAGCAAGGACAGACTGATGGAGAGAGCGGGAGAGACTGATAGAGAGGGAGAAAGGGAGACATGCCAGAGAAAAGAGAGGAGAGGAGAAAGCGGCTGCACGTCGCTTGTCATGGTGGGTGGAGATATCTCGGAAAACCTGCCAGAAGTAGTAGGGACGTGTAGATAATGGTGTCTCCTACTAAGAGATACCACACTAGAGAGAGAGAGAGAGAGAGAGAGAGAGAGGGAGACTTCATAGAGAGAAGTACCTAGTAGCTTTCACCATACTTTGACAATGGCAGGTTCTTCCTCCTTCCTCATTTCAAGGCCCAGGGACATGTACTAGTCTGTGGCGGCCTAAATGCCAGAACTGGACAAGAACCGGACACTCTTAGCACACAGGGGGACAAACTAGAGGTCGACAGATTATGATTTTTCAGCGCCGATACCGATTATTAGAGGACCATAAAAAGCCGATACCGATCAATTGGCCGATTTTTATTTTATTTATTTATTTATTTGTAATAATGACAATTACAACAATATTGAATGAACACTTTTATTTTAACTTAATATAATACATCAATAAAATCAATCTAGCCTAAAATAAATAATGAAACATGTTCAATTTGGTTAAAATAATGCAAAAACAAAGTGTTGGAGAAGTGCAATATGTGCCATGTAAAAAAGCTAACATTTAAGTTCCTTGCTCAGAACATGAGAACATATGAAAGCTGGTGGTTCCTTTTAACATGAGTCTTCAATATTCCCAGGTAAGAGGTTTTAGGTTGTAGTTATTATAGGAATTATAGAACTATTTCTCTCTATACCATTTGTATTTCATATACCTTTGACTATTGGATGTTCTTATAGGCACTTTAGTATTGCCAGTGTAACAGTATAGCTTCCGTCCCTCTCCTCGACCCTACCTGGGCTCGAACCAGGAACACATCGACAACAGCCACCCTCGAAGCATCGTTACCCATGCAGAGCAAGGGGAATATCTACTCCAAATCTCAGAGCGAGTGACTTTTGAAACGCTATTAGCACGCACCCCACTAACTAGCGAGCCATTTCACATCAGTTACACCAGCCTAATCTCAGGAGTTGATAGGCTTGAAGTCATAAACAGCGCAATACTTGAAGTAATGCAAAGAGCTGCTGGCAAAATGCACGAAAGTGCTGTTTGAATGAATGCTTACGAGCCTGCTGGTGTCTACCATCGCTCAGTCAGACTGCTCTATCAAATCATAGACTTAGTTATAACATAATAACACACAGAAATACGAGCCTTAGGTCATTAATATGGTCGAATCCGGAAACTATAATTTCGAAAACAAAACGTTTATTATTTCAGTGAAATACAGACCATGCTGGTCATTCATAAATGACCAGCATGGTCAAATAACTGTTGCCCTAGAGCACACAAAAAACTATACATACTTCTACCTTAAAATCAGCGGCACAGGTAACTTCCGCAAAGCTGTGAACGATCTTAGACGCAAGGCAAGAAGGGCCTTCTACACCATCAAAAGGAACATAAAATGTGACATCCCAATTAAGATCTGGCTAAAAATACTTGAATCAGTTATACAAAACATTGCCTTTTATGGTTATGAGGTCTGGGGTCCGCTCACCAACCAAGAATTCACAAAATGGGACAAACATCACATTGAGACTCTGCATGCAGAATTCTCCCACAAATATCCTCTGTGTACAACATAAAACACCAAATAATGCATGAGGAGCAGAATTAGGCCGATACCTGGTAAATATCAAAATCCAAAAAAGAGGCGTTACATTATAGAAACACCTAAAAGGAAGCGATTCCCAAATCTTCTATAACAAAACCATCACCTACTGTCTCGCCTGCTCTCGCTCTTCCCCCCTGGCGCTCGAGGGCGCCAGGATCCCCAGCATTACGCACTCCTTCCACCATCATTACACCCACATGCCTTGGCCCGTCACGCGCATCAGCGATTATTGGACTCACCTGGACTCAATCACCTCTGCCATTGTCATTGTGTCGTTGTGTTACCCGTGTGCTGAGGCTGTTCCTGTCTTGTTCCATGTCTGTTCCTTATTAATGTTTGACTCCCCGTACCTGCTTCTCTACTCCATCATCGGTCCTTACACCAACAGAGAGATGAACCTGGAGAAAAGCAAGCTGGTCAAGGGGCTCTGTTCACAAACACAAACAGATCCTACTGAGCTTCAGGACAGCAGTACAATTAGACCCAACCAAATCAATATAAAATGAAATAACATTTTATTGGTCACACATATTTAGCAGATGTTTTTGCAGGTGTAGCGAAAGTGTTCCTTCAGTGGTTCTTCCTTTAAAAGTTGAGGCGTGCTGCAGCACAGCTTGCAGGGTGTGACAGAATTCTATGACACGTTATTTAAGTGTCAGCCATTGTTGCCAGAATGATCCAATTTACCACAATCTGCCACCATCTACCACAAACAGTTGCTGCATAAGCTCAAAACTACTGTAGCTCCACCAGTGCAGTAGTATCTAACAATTCACAACAATACACACAAATCTAAAAGTAAAAGAATGACATTAAGAAATATATAAATATTAGTTTGAGCAATGTCTGAGTGGCCTTGACTAAAATACAGTAGAATATAATACAGTATATACATATGAAATGAGTAAAGCAGTAGGTAAACATTATTTAAACATTATTAAAGTGACTAGTGTTACACTAAGGTGCAGGGTTGCATAACCAGGTGGAAGCCGGCTAGTGATGGCTATTTAACAGTCTGATGGCCTTGAGATAGAAACTGCTTTTCAGTCTCTCGGCCCCAGCTTTGATGCACCTATACAGACCTCGCCTTCTGGATGATAGTGGGTTGAACAGGCCGTGGCTCGGGTGGTTGATGTCCTTGATGATATTTTTGGCCTTCCTGTGACATTGGGTGCTGTTGGTGTCCTGGAGGGCAGGTTTTTTGCCCCCAGTGATCATGAGAAAACAAAAATATAATTACTTGACATATTGGAAATAATTAACAAAACAACTGAGCAAACTATAATGATATTTGGCCCAAAAAAGAGAGTACACAGACCACTGTGTCTGGCCCAAAAAAGAGAGTACACAGACCACTGTGTCTGGCCCAAAAAAGAGAGTACACAGACCACTGTGTCTGGCCCAAAAAAGAGAGTACACAGACCACTGTGTCTGGCCCAAAAAAGAGAGTACACAGACCACTGTGTCTGGCCCAAAAAAGAGAGTACACAGACCACTGTGTCTGGCCCAAAATGAAGGACATCTTTGACTTTGTACAGACCTGGTTCTCATGAGAAGACAGACTGACTGTGTGCACACTGCCCACAAAATGAGGTGGAAACTGAGCTGCACTTCCTAACATCCTGAGAAATGTATGACCATATTAGACACACACATTTCCCTCAGATTACACAGACCCAAAAAATTTGAAAGCAAATACAATTGTGATAAACTCCCATATCTACTGGGTGAAATACCACAGTGTGCATCACAGCAGCAAGATTTGTGACCTGTTGCCACAAGAAAAGGCAACCGGTGAAAACAATACCATTGTAAATACATGTATTTCCCTTTTGTACACGATATATAGCCATAATATGACATTTGAAATGTCTCTATTATTTTGGAACTTTTATGAGTGTAATGTTTACTGTTCATTTTTATTAATTTTTTTCACATTTTTATGGTCTAATAAGATCTGTTTTCCATGCCAATGAAATTGATTTGAGAGAGAGAGAGAGAGAGAGAGGGAGAGAGGGAGAGAGAGAGAGAGAGAGAGAGAGAGAGAGAGAGAGAGAGAGAGAGAGAGAGAGAGAGAGAGAGAGAAATCGTCCACACTACTCTTGAACAACTCCCACAATCTTCTCTGATATGGACCAAACTTTAGCAGAATAACATGAAAGTGTGTGGCCCTCTATCTTGTTGTTCGGGGAAAAGAAACAGATAGATATGCAGCGATTATCACCATTTGTGTAATGTTTTATTTATGTTTATATCTTTATTTTTCTATCCTCTGTCCTTGCTGTTTGGTGGTTGGATGTTCTGTGTGTGTGTGTGTGTGTGTGTGTTTGTGTGTAGATAGAGAGGAGCAGAGAGCTATCAGGGAGAGTTATTTGAGCGTAATGCCTTGGCAGCAGTGAGTAGAGGGGCCACAACTATCTGGAGGACATCTCTGTGATCTATGAAGGAGAGAGGCGACCGACCTGGGAAGACAATTTTACACTGTCCCACAGTAAAGAGATCCAAGGAGACTGGGCGTGTGTGTGTGTATATGTGTGTCGTAGATTAGTCATTAGCTTGCTCTGCTCTGTTGTGACACTCTGAGTCATCAGGAAGAACAGCTATACACAGAGAGACACGATGGATGTGTTCCAAATGGCACCTTATTCCCTATGTAGTGCACTACTTTTGAGCAGATTCCATTGGCCTTGTTTAAAAGTAGTGCAGTATAAAGGAATTAGGATGCCATGTGGAAAGCAGCGACATCCAAGAATACACTGACCAAATAACTATATAATAAACTATAGTTTCATGGGACCAAGACTCAACAAGGGGAAAACTAGGGTTTATTGATGTTTCAGCACTTCACTGAGTTCTCACATGTTCCAAAACATTGCATTTGATTGTCCTTATTTGGTCTTAGAGAATTCAGATTACAGGTTTTGCAGCGCCAGCTAAACTGAAGCAGATATTTGTCATTAGTTTAGTCTTCTTCAGCCAATAGCCATGGTGTGTGTGTGTGTGTGTGTGTGTGTGTGTGTGTGTGTGTGTGTGTGTGTGTGTGTGTGTGTGTGTGTGTGTGTGTGTGTGTGTGTGAGGCTAATGGAATGAAAACAGCTTCCATTTCCAAGGTCTTTTTAGCAGTTAAAGCTGCAGTTAAGCAATTTTCCTTGACACATCCCTCAAGATAACAACAGATTGCAGAAAACTCATCCTATCTAACTTTCATTTGATCAGGGTTATCACGAGGAAAACACTGTTAATGTGTACATCTGACAGGCAGACATAGTGTGATCTGAATGTATTGTACTGTATATAAAACAAAGTGTTGAAATGTTCATACTCTGGCCCCCTGAGTGGTGCAGCAGTCTAAGGCATTGCAGTGCTAGAGCCGTCACTACAGATCCGGGTTCGATTCCGGGCTCTGTCGCAGCCGGCAGCGACTGGAAGACCCATGAGGTGGCGCACAATTGGCCCAGCGTCGTCCGGGTTAGAGGAGGGTTTGGCCGGCTGGGATGTCCTTGTCCCATCGCACTCTAGCGACTCCGGGCACGTGCACGCTGACACGGTCGGCAGGTGTACGGTGTTTCCTCCGACACATTTGTGCGGCTGGCTTCTGGGTTAAGCAGAGCAGTGTGTCAAGGAGCAGTGCGACTTGGCAGGGTTGTTTTTCGGGGGACGCACGGCTCTCGACCTTTACCTCTCCCAAGTCCATACGGGAGTTGCAGCGATGAGACAAGAATGTACCTACCAATTGGATATCACGAAAAACAATGGGTATAAAGTAACTAAAAAATAATAATGTTTTATCCTATTTTCTCTCTCTCTCTCTTTCCGGTGCTGTCTCCCTCTTCTCCTCACGTGGATCCGTTAACAGGTATAGTAATCTAAGATTGTTTTCTCAACCTTAGAGTTTTTAGCAGCCTCATAAATAATGTAATGTACCAGATGTAAGTGTTTAAGCTTGATATAGGACATTTATGAAGTTGTTTCATAATAGATCATTTAAATGAGTTTTAATACATATTCCTCCAATTATTTAAGCAAAATCTAAGCAATTTAATCCAAGCAATATTTCAAGGCCACCCACACACACGCACGTTTGTGCACACACGCACACACACACACACACACATACACACACACATGCATATATGCATAAGAGGAGAGTGGACGATGAATGATGAGTGTTAATGAAGTCCTATTTAACGATTATAGCTAGGTGCTTAATGAGAAACTCATGCAAAGAACAGGCTTTTGTCCCTTCCATCTTTCTCACTTTCAGTCCCCCTCTCTCTGTCTCTTATGGTATGATGGAGCTGTAGAGGTTTTCACCCACACACAGTGGGTCCCACACACACACACACACACAGTCTTGCTCACATGCACACACCTACGCACACACACATGCGCACAAAAACAGACACACACACACACACAAACTTGCGTTCTTTCCTCTGCTTCTTGACCTGTGTGAACAGAGACATATGACTGCAGTAGAAGCAGTCAACCCAGCTCAGAATCAGAATTTCAGGATTTGTCAGTGTAATTGAAAAGGCCTTTATTCCTTCACTCTCTTCTCCTTTCTACATGGAGAAGTCAATCAAACTCGCTGATACATGTATTTTTACCAAGTCAGAATTTGTGACTTGTCGGAAATACGTGTTCAATTTCCACATAAAGTAGGTGAGCGGCGTGTGTGATAGACTGTAATGTACAAGCCAAGCAATCTTGTACAAGTCCCCCAAAACATATCCAAGAAGTTCATGTGTGGAAGACTGGCTGTCTATGAGGAAGTGTCTGTGTCTCAGCCCTCAAGTGACTCGTCTGTGTGGAAAATGTCTGGCTGTCTTAGTGTCCTGATCTAAGGTGTCTTGTCGTGTTTGTCTAACGGAGGTTCTTGTGGCTTTGTGTGCGTGTGCATATGCGTGTGCATGTGCGTGCGCGTGCGTGCTTGTGTGTGTGTGTCTGTGCTTGGATGTGTGATTCCTGTAGACTATTGAAATAGGCCAATATAGGGAATAGAGTGCCATTTGGAGCGCACTCTGAGGTCAAAGTTCAAAACAGGAACACTGCCTGTCTCAGTCCAGGTTCATGTTCCAAATCCTCTTCTACCACTGAAACCACTGGCAAACAACAATGATGGGGGGGGGGGGGGCTGCCTGCTTGTGTCAGGACAGGCATTACTGTAGTGTGATCTATCCCTGCCTGACCCAGTGTGCTATATGGTATCCTACAGACAGTGACCCAGTGTGATATATGACATCCTACAGACAGTGACCCAGTGTGATATATGACATCCTACAGACAGTGACCCAGTGTGATATATGACATCCTACAGACAGTGACCCAGTGTGCTATATGGCATCCTACAGAGAGTGACCCAGTGTGCTATATGGTATCCTACAGACAGTGACCCAGTGTGCTATATGGCATCCTACAGACAGTGACCCAGTGTGCTATATGACATCCTACAGACAGTGACCCAGTGTGATATATGACATCCTACAGACAGTGACCCAGTGTGCTATATGGCATCCTACAGACAGTGACCCAGTGTGCTATATGGCATCCTACAGACACTGACCCAGTGTGCTATATGGTATCCTACAGACAGTGACCCAGTGTGCTATATGGTATCCTACAGACAGTGACCCAGTGTGCTATATGGTATCCTACAGACAGTGACCCAGTGTGCTATATAACATCCTACAGAGAGTGACCCAGTGTGATATATGTCATCCTACAGAGAGTGATATGTGAGGCTTATTGAAGAGCCAGGATCACACTGAGACATACTGTACCAATGACAATACTGTATCCTCTTACCACGATACAAGATACTAACTGTGTTGTTATGGTGGTGGTAGTAGTAGTAGTCGTAGTAGTAGTAGTAGTTGTAGTAGTAGTAGTAGTAGTAGTAGTAGTAGTAGTAGTAGTAGCGGTGGTGGTGGTAGTGGTAGTGGTAGTAGTAGCAGTGGTAGTAGTAGTAGTGGTAGTAGTAGTAGTAGTAGTAGTAGTAGTAGTAGTAGTTGTAGTAGTAGTAGTAGTAGTAGTAGTAGTAGTAGTAGTCGTAGTAGTAGTAGTAGTTGTAGTAGTAGTAGTAGTAGTAGTAGTAGTAGTAGCGGTGGTGGTGGTAGTGGTAGTGGTAGTAGTAGCAGTGGTAGTAGTAGTAGTGGTAGTAGTAGTAGTAGTAGTAGTAGTAGTAGTAGAAGTAGTAGTAGTAGTAGTAGTAGTAGCAGTAGTATTAGTCGTGGTAGTAGTAGTAGTAGTAGTAGTAGTAGTAGTAGTAATAGTAGTAGCAGTAATAGTAATAGTAGTAGTAATATTAGTAGTAGTAGCAGTAGTAGTGGTAGTGGTAGTGGTAGTGGTAGTGGTAGTGGTAGTAGTAGTAGTAGTAATAGTAGTAGTAATAGTATTAGTAGTAGCAGTAGCAGTAGTAGTGGTAGTGGTATTAGTAGTAGTGTTAGTGGTAGTGGTAGTAGTAGTAGTAGTAGTAGTAGTAGTAGTAGTAGTAGTAGAAATAGTAGTAATAGTAATAGTATTAGTAGTAGCAGTAGTATTAGTAGTATTAGTAGTAGTAGTAGCAGTAGTAGCAGTAGTAGTAGTAGTAGTATTAGTAGTAGCAGCAGTATTAGTAGTAGTAGTAGTATTAGTAGTTTCAGTAGTGGCAGTAGTAGTAGTAGTAACAGTAGCAGCAGTAACAGTAGCAGTAGTACTGGAGTTAGTGTTTGTGTGATTTCAGCATTGAAAGCATTATGTCTGTACTGTAGGTGTGTGGCCGAGTGTTGTTGGTGTTGGGTGCAGTTGAACTTTGTACTATACTCTCTTGCGGGTGTTCAGCCTCCCAGCCATGTCTCCACTCTGCCAACAGGAAGTGTGAGTTTACTCAGCGTTATTTAAAGACTAGAATGATGCAGGGAGGAAGACAGGAGGGAGCGAGAACCCTGTGTGTTATTCCCCCTCCTCCTCTCCCCCTCCCTTTCCTCTCCCCCTCCTCCTCTCCCCCTCACTCTCTTCCTCATCTCCCCCTCCTCCTCTTCTCCTCCTCTTCTCCCCCTCCCTCCCTCTCCTCCTTTCCCCTCCTCCTCCTCTCCCCCTCCCTCTCCTCCTCCTCCTTTCCCCCTCCTCCTCCTCTCCCCTCCCTCTCCTCCTCCTCCTCCTCTTCCCTCCTCCTCTCCTTCTCCTCCTCATCTCACCAGCCAATGAGCGCAAACACAGGTTTTGTTATCTTTGCAGAATGGAAATAAGCAGAGGCCTAATGTAGCTTGACTATTTGCATCGTTTGATCATAGCTTCAACTCTAATGTGATTGAGTTGGTGGAGGGGGTGGGCGAGGAGCGGAGAGAGTGAGAGAGAGCGGGCGCAGAGTCGTCAGAGTAGCGCTGAGTGCTGCGAGAGCGAGTGAAAGGGGAAATTATATACGACAGCTCTCACGGGCTGAAGCAGATTGAGCTCTTGCAGCGGGAACGAGCGCGATATGAGAGCTGCATTGACCGACACTACCATAAAAAAAATGACAACCAGGCTTAAATGGAAAGGAGCAGGGAAAGAATGAAATAACAGCCGTTATTCACATTGGGCTGTTATTAGTCCACTCACTGAATAGCTAGCTGAGATATGCATCGCCCCAACCTTGACAGATGTTCCAACTAAGGACATTTCAACATGGCCAGCCCGGCGCTTTAGTTGCTGTGCCTTCTTTCTTTTGTTTTGTTTGATTGTCTGTCTGTCTGTGTCTGGACCCCACTGTCATAACATATATGGTTTCAGTTGGTCCATTCTGAGGGGGGGGTGTTCATTCCCCCCTTTCTATATCTGATGTAATAGATTTGCAACACCCCACAACCTGCAACGAAGACAGACAGAGAGAGAGAGCTCAGCTTGTGTCACGTCTACTCCCACTCCTCCTCATTGTTGCCATCTTTACGCGCACCTGCGCCTCATGACACTCACCTGGACTCCATCACCTTCCTGATTACCTCCCCTATATCTGTCACTCGCTTTAGTTCTTCCCTCAGGCGTTGTTGACTCTGTTTATATGTTTGATGTCTGTACACTACTCGTGTTCCTTGTTTTGTTCCATGTTCATTTATTAAATTCACTCCTTGTACTTTTGCTTCCCGATTATTAGCGTACACGTTACAGCTTTTTAAGGAGGACAATGATGATACACATAGATGGAACGAGAGACGAGAGGGATGGAACGAGAGACGAGAGGGATGGAGTGAGAAGAGAGGGATGGAGTGAGTGGGAGAGAGAGGGAGTAAAGGGAGAGGGGGGAGAGAAGAGAGGGATGGAGTGAGTGGGAGAGAGAGGGAGTAAAGGGAGAGGGGGGAGAGAAGAGAGGGATGGAGTGAGTGGGAGAGAGAGGGAGTAAAGGAAGAGGGGGGAGAGAAGAGAGGGATGAGTGAGTGGGAGAGAGAGGGAGTAAAGGGAGAGGGGGGAGAGAAGAGAGGGATGGAGTGAGTGGGAGAGAGAGGGAGTAAAGGGAGAGGGGTGGCGAGAGAAGAGAGGGATGGAGTGAGTGGGAGAGAGAGGGAGAGGGGTGGCGAGAGAAGAGAGGGATGAGTGAGTGGGAGAGAGAGGGAGTAAAGGGAGAGGGGTGGCGAGAGAAGAGAGGGATGAGTGAGTGGGAGAGAGAGGGAGAGGGGTGGCGAGAGAAGAGAGGGATGGAGTGAGTGGGAGAGAGAGGGAGAGTGGTGGCGAGAGAAGAGAGGGATGGAGTGAGTGGGAGAGAGAGGGAGTAAAGGGAGAGGGGGGGAGAGAAGAGAGGGATGGAGTGAGTGGGAGAGAGATGGAGTAAAAGGAGAGGGGGGGAGAGAAGAGAGGGATGGAGTGAGTGGGAGAGAGAGGGAGAGGGGTGGCGAGAGAAGAGAGGGATGGAGTGAGTGGGAGAGAGAGGGAGAGGGGTGGCGAGAGAAGAGAGGGATGGAGTGAGTGGGAGAGAGAGGGAGAGGGGTGGCGAGAGAAGAGAGGGATGGAGTGAGTGGGAGAGAGAGGGAGAGGGGTGGCGAGAGAAGAGAGGGATGGAGTGAGTGGGAGAGAGAGGGAGTAAAGGGAGAGGGGGAGAGAAGAGAGGGATGGAGTGAGTGGGAGAGAGAGGGAGTAAAGGGAGAGGGGGGAGAGAAGAGAGGGATGGAGTGAGTGGGAGAGAGAGGGAGTAAAAGGAGAGGGGTGGCGAGAGAAGAGAGGGGTGGCGAGAGAAGAGAGGGATGGAGTGAGTGATGAAGGTGTAGATGGAGAAACAGACAGAATCCCTTACAGAATGTTTTGATATTGAAGTGTTTTGCTTTCTTTCTTATCCCTCGCTTTATTATCACAAATACTCTGTGTCTGCTTTAAAATGACATCATGAACGAGAAAGAAAAGACTGAGATGACAGAGACAAGGATTAAAGGCAGAGAGAGAAATAACAGCAGTATGTGGATTACAACAGATGTGTGTGAGGAATACATGATAGCTTTCCTTCAGCCCCTTCATCCCTTGATAAGCTTGGCCTAGGTCCCTAGAAGAGAGGGGGGGAGAGAGGGGGTTGTACCACTCTGGGGAGAAGGAAGTAAAGAGAGGGAGGGGAGGGAGAGAGAGAGGGAGTAAAGGCAGAGGGCTAGGGAGAGAGAGAGAAACACAGTGAGAAATAGAGGGATGAGAGAGAGGAAGATGGAGAGAAAATAAACCTAAAGAGCAAAGCAGAGAAGGGAGGCTGTGTGTTGAACTTGTTTATGTGTGTATAAGCATACCTTTGCCCATGACTCAGTCTCAAAGTTTTTTCTATTTCCTGTTTGACCTGCCCTGTGCAGCCCACTTGGAAACTATTCCTGTGCTATACACTCAGAGAGGGAGTGGGTAGACTGTCAGCTACGGTTTGGCTCAGCTTCTTTAGGAACACATTCACTATGGTTGCATCAAATGGCACCCTAGTCCATTTATAGTGCACTAAGGAATTTTTGAGACGCATCCTATGGACATCCGTTAGGTTTGATGGTGTGAACTTGCTAGATTGATAAGGGAGGTGACCGTATGATAGACTGTATTTCATTTTAGACTGATTCTATACAGAGGATATGTGTCATCTAGAATGCGAGGGATATTGGTTCTAATAACTTCTTTTGTGTCATATCCAAAGCTATAAAGACGGAGACAAAATGAAAATAACAGAAACAGATTAAATCATAGAGCTAAATCTATAAACTGAGTACGAGTTTAGCTCTGTGATTTTCTCTGTTTCTCAAATTATTATTTTGTCTCCTAGTCTTTATTTACATCCTCTGCCTCCCCTCTATCTTATCAGTAGAGCCCCACTGCCACCATCCTAGAGACAATCACCAGCCAGCATCATAAACATTTTACTGACAAGGACGGTCAAATGTTTACTGACGAAGCAAAAGTGTTACTGGCAACAGCCAAAGTGTGTGTGAGATTGGGTCACTCCTTTGTGTGTGTGTGTGTGTGTGTGTGTGTGTGTGTGTGTGTGTGTGTGTGTGTGTGTGTGTGTGTGTGTGTGTGTGTGTGTGTGTGTGTGTGTGTGTGTGTGTGTGTGTGTGTGTGTGTGTGTGTGTGCGTGTGTGGTGTGTGTGTGGGTTGTAATGTATGTGGTGTGTGTCCAGAGAGAAAATGATAGAGAGAGCTCCTGATGCGCAGGCACTTTTGAAGTGGACCCCTGCAGGTCCCTTGGAAAGAACAGATCCTCATTTTTCACTCTTTCCACCGGAGGCTCATCCTTCTAATGCACTTAGTGCCACAGCCAACCTTGTACACTTTACCTGAGGATACGAAGAGAAGAGAGGACAGGATCCCGCTCCCTTTCTTCCTTTATTTGTTTCTGTCTCTCTCTCTCTTTCCCTCGCCCACTCTCTCTCACTCTCACTCTCTTTCTCTTTCTTTATGTCTCTCTCCTCCCCACCCCCTCTCCCCCTCTCTCTTCCTGATTGAGTGTTTGGTTCAGATATCTACATTATTGTAAAGATGGATCTGGTTGGCCATCTAAATTCCCCTTACTGCAATATATTAATTGTAACCCCTAACTTCCCCTCTGGCCTCCATTGTGGAAGATGTCTGAAAAGGATTGGCCACGAGGAGGTGTCAGAACTGAGCGTCCTTCTCTTGTTCCACTCACAAGACGTGTGTGTGTGTGCAAGTGTGTGTGCGTGAATTTGTGTGTGGGTGTGTGTGTGTGTGTGTGTGTGTGTGTGTGTGTGTGTGTGTGTGTGTGTGTGTGTGTGTGTGTGCGTGCAAGTGTGTGTGTGCAAGTGTGTGTGTGTGCGTGAATTTGTGTGTGTGTGTGTGTGTCTGCATGCGGGCGTGCATGGGAAAACTCCACTATACTACATTTAGCTCTTCCAGTCAATAACCTCACACCCTCTCAATTCCACCAATAAAGCTTAGGCTCAGCTCACTGACCACTGCAGTCAATTACTTCAAACGACCAGTGGGTTCAGTGAATGCATTTCTCGGCGGTCAGCGTGGACCCAGTTCCCTGTGCCAGCCCACAGATTCATGGAAGTGCAACAGAATGGAAATCATGTGGAGGCTTAGACTTCTGCTGACTAGGTAGAGGGCTGCAGTGTTCCCTCAGGGGATGGTAGTACTGGAGCCCAGGAGAGATGGAGAAGCCTGCCACGGCTGTTTTGGACTGAACTACTATTGGTCTTGATGTTTCTACCTACTTTTGTTAAGTAGGGAGCTGATGCCCTTCTGTGATCATCTTCACACTGTTGTTCCTAAAAGGTGCTAGAGCTGTTGAGGTGTCTGGCCACCAGATGTCTGCCCTGGACCTCACCAGCACAGCTGAGGGTGTGTTTATGTGTGTGTGGGCATGCAGTGGCAGCTGTCTTCTTCACGCCACATCTTCCAGTTCCTCATCCGTCCGTTCGTCCCTCCATCCATCCACACACACACGCGTGCCCCTCCTGTGCCAGCCTGTCTGCCACACACACTCCCAGGGCACTCATGCCAACTACCCATCTGCCAGCCCAGCCATGTCTCCCAGGGCCAAAGCCCTGGCAATGTACCCGTCAACATGCCCCCTACTGTGGGCAGAGAGTGGAGGACGCTGGCTTGATCTGGTTCTCTGCAGTCAAACACACACACACACACACACACACACACACACATCAATGCCACCTGGACCTGTGGCATATTGTCAAATGTGAGTCAGTGTCTGTACTTGTAGCATGTGCTTAGCATGGAACACTCTAACAACACAACTGACCAATGGACTAGATTCAGGAATAGCAGTAATGAGATTAGCATAGAAAGATTAGACCAGATACCAAGATATAATGTTTAGAGATAGTGCTAATGCCGACATGTTTGTTTTATAATAAAGTCAATTATAGTTCTCAACAACAAAAATATGCAATTCACAATAATAATATTTCACAATAAATAAATTGAGTGTTCAAATAACCTATGGATTTATTTCAATACCTCAGCTAAAATCAGTTCTACCTTCTATAGTATCAATTACAAAGTACACAATCAATATTTCACAGTCCCACCACATACAATGGAGTGAACAGTCCCAAAAAACCCAGTAAAGCTGTGTACTTACTGTATACCTAGGTTTTACTCATTATTTCTAGCTTTAGCTCAGCTTTCTGACTTCACAAACAGGAGAACTTTTGTCATAAATTCTGAAGATTCCTCTAGAAGGCTTGCTCCAGATTGCAATGGTTGAACAGTCAATCAAAGGCGGGACTTAAAGGATTTGCACACTTTTGATTGGTTGATGATCTTGTTGGTTGTTTCTCTCACAGTTCAAATAATATTAAACCATTAGTTGGCTTGGGTTACATACTGTTACAAGTACGATTGGGTGTGTCCTTGCAGCATCAATGGCCGTCCCATTTCGCCACAATACACAAAATATACACTGAGTGTACAAAATATTAAGAACACCTGCTCTTTCCATGACAGACTGACCAGGTGAATCCAGGTGAAAACTATGATCCCTTATTGATGTCACCTGTTAAATCCACTTCAATCAGTGTAGATGAAGGGGAGGAGACGAGTTAAAGAAGGATTTTTAAGCCTTGAGACATGGATTGTGTATGTGTGCCATTCAGAGGGTGAATGGGCAAGACAAAATATTTAAGTGCCTTTGAACCTGGTATGGTAGTAGGTGACAGGCACACTGGAGTGTGTCAAGAACTGCAACACTGCTGGGTTTTTCACACTCAACAGTTTCCTGTGTGTATCAAAAATGGTCCACCACCCAAAGAACATCCAGACAACTTGACACAGCTGTGGGAAGCATTGGTCAACATGGACCAGCATCCCTGTGGAACGCTTTGACACCTTGTAGTTCATGCCCCGACAAATTCAGTCTGAGGGCAAAAGGGGTTGGAACTCAATATTAGGAAGGTGTTCCTAATGTTTATACACTCAGTGTACAATCACACATCACTTTGTTCTTTTTTAGAGGAAGGCCTTGATTCAATGCGTAGCTCAGAAGATCTGTGTCATAGCACGATTGAAATTTAAAGGCAATGTTCCCACTTTTGCGGAGACTGCATTCACGGTAAACACTGCATATGTCGGCTCAATCTGAAATTATCGTTAAATTTCAATTGCCCTATAGTGGATCTTCCGCGATACAAATGTAATCTAGTTTTAAGAGGTAAACATACCAGCTATGGGCCAATCAATATTGAAATAATCTCTCGCTCTTCCTCTCTTTCTCTCTCTCCTTTTCGCTCTCTATTTCTCTGTCTTTTGTTCTTACTGTATACTGTGACAAGGCTTACTAATCACAGCCAGAGTGTGTTGATACGTCCTCTTTGTCCTCTGCAGGCCTGCTCGTTAAACATCCTATTCAACCTGAATGCCACCTTAGCAGGTTGCAGACGCCATTGAGCTGAGTAATTCCCTTCAAAACAGACAGACACTCTCGGCCACCCTGGTTTCAATAGGTAATAGAACCATCTGCCATTGAAAAGGGCCATTTGGGTTTTCCCTCCAGACATCATAGGAGATGGTAAATTGGTTTCTTTTTTTCCAGCGCTGCTCAGACAATGAGAAGGTAATGACCAGCCAAACGTAATCACACATTCTCTCCTTTTCTTAAATCAACGCTCCTATTCTTCCCCACAATGGCCGACCTGGCCCTGTCTAGCAGTTGACCGAGTTCTCTGTATGACCAGGGGAGAAGAGAAATCAGCACTGGGGAGATTGGGTGGCCATGATGGGGGGAACAGGACTGGATAGATAGATAGATAGATAGATAGATAGATAGATAGATAGATAGATAGACAGACAGACAGAGCGATAGAGCGATAGATGGATGACCTCGTTCGACTGTGAAGCATCCGGCAAGTCACGCAGCCACCTAAAAACTCGATGCATACTCCACATATGCACACACACACATAGACAAACCTGGACTTACTCATCTACCCTACCACTGACTGGCTACCCACTCTTCTCCCATGTCCCTCAGTATTCGTATTCCCAGTCTCAGGCACTCTCATGTTGAGTCACCGTAATGGGCACTGTCTCTGAGCCTGGTTGATCTCCAATCTGTCAGGCCAGTCTGGACACACTCAGTCTGGAGCCCGTCTGGAGTCGTCCCAGTGAGGAACAGAGAGCAGCACCATACCAAAGACAAGTGTTATGTCCTAGGTGCCCTGCTATGATCAACAGAGAGGAACTCTCTCATATTGCCACTACAACAGACAGACAGCATGGTAGGGCAAGCCTGGGGCAAGCCTGGCATCCAGCACCGTGGCCCAGCATGGCATATCTGCCTACAGCCACGACCCACCAGATATCCTGCCAGATCAACACGTATTCTATTACCATCCTGGAATGGCATTGTGATGGCATCAGAACTGGGATGGCATTGTGATGGCATCGGAACTGGAATGGCATTGTGATGGCATCAGAACTGGAATGGCATTGTGATGGCATCAGAACTGGAATGGCATTGTGATGGCATCAGAACTGGAATGGCATTGTGATGGCATCAGAACTGGAATGGCATTGTGATGGCATCAGAACTGGAATGGCATTGTGATGTAATCAGAACTGGAATGGCATTGTGATGGCATCGGAACTGGAGTGGCACTGGGATGCCATCGGAACTGGAATGGCACTGGGATGGCATCGGAACTGGAATGGCATTGTGATGGCATCGGAACTGGAATGGCATTGTGATGGCATCGGAACTGGAATGGCATTGTGATGGCATCGGAACTGGAATGGCATTGTGATGGCATCGGAACTGGGATGGCGTTGTGATGGCATCAAAACTGGAATGGCATTGTGATGGCATCGGAACTGGAATGGCATTGTGATGGCATCGGAACTGGAATGGCATTGTGATGGCATCAGAACTGGGATGGCATTGTGATGGCATCGGAACTGGAATGGCATCAGAACTGGAATGGCACTGGGATGGCATCAGAACTGGAATGGCACTGGGATGGCATCGGAACTGGAATGGCATCGGTATGGCATTGAGATGGCATCAGAGTGCCATCGTCACATTGTCACTCATTTAGAATGACTTTGATAGCTGTGCCAGGTGACAGACACAGTGTCAGTGTCGGATGGCATCACAGCAGGAAAGTCATTCTCATTGACGCAGTGTGTGCGTGTCCGTGTGTGGATGTTTGTATGTGTGTGTGTGTGTGTGCCTGTGTGTGTGCGTGTATCTCTGTGTGTGGTTGCAAGCGAGTGTGTGTGGAGGATGTTTTTTACAGGCAGGGAGTGGGTAGTGCTTCCATGCCAACCTGCCCGTGCATGCTGGCTGTTCTCTCAGTGTGTGAATCCATCTGGTAATGTCTTAAATGGGACTCTCTCTCCAAGCTGGCACCAGGCTTGGCTGGCACTGCCAAGGGACTGTGTACACTTCGAGCTCTGAGTCAGAAAACATACACTCCCCCATCAAACCAAAGCTGTGTGGTGTTGAGGAAAATCCACAGAAAGCCCTCTGGATTACTGTGTGTATGTATGGTACCATCATTCCTCTTAGGAGCATAGTGAACACTGTCTGCTACTCTCCCAGTACAGACACATACACATGAACACTAACACACACAAGACCTCAGGAGCATTGAGCTTCACACGTGTGTGTGTGTGTGTGTGTGTGTGTGTGTGTGTGTGTGTGTGTGTGTGTGTGTGTGTGTGTGTGTGTGTGTGTGCGTGCCTGCGTGCGTGTGCGTGTGCGTGTGTGTGTGCGAGTGTGCATGTATTTGACCTGTCCACACAGACATGCCTCTGTCTGTGTGACCATTATGTGTGAACCCAGTCTCCGCTATTCTCTCTCTTTCCCCTATCTTCCCTCTCTCTCGCTCTCCCCATTCTCTTTCCCTCTCCCCCACCTTCTTTCCTTCCCTCTCCCTGGACCACCTGTTCCCAGCAGACACAACTGTTCTCAACCTTCTGCCACCAACTCCGACCCTCTTCCAATTCCCTCCTCCCTTCTCCTCCTCCCCTGAGCCCTGTGAACCCATGGCTCCCAAGGATGCCTGGCATGCCCTGACCACGACTGCCACATTCTCCACACATACCAGCACATACCAGCCCAGAGATAGGGTGACAGACAGGCAGAGCTAGGACCCAGCCACAGTCAGGGATGGCAGCCATCTTATTTTTGTGACAGCTGGCTACAGGCCAGCCTCTGAGGCCTTCCTCCTTTCATCGCCTCTCACCAAGGAGGGACGCCGCCTGCCAGTCTCACATATTTTATACATCTGATGTTGGCTTCTATACTGGAGGAACAGAGGAGAGGACCGAGGAACTCACTCCTGATCTGAGGGAGGGAGACTGGGACCTGGTGTCTATTCCTAGCTTCACTCATCTCCCCCCTGTATGTGTCTGTGGAGGTTTGGGTGAAGGCTATTAGGCCATGTCGGACCATGACCCCTTCTGGAGGAAGACATTCTCCCCACTGAACTGTGGCACTGTCATGATTGGGGGGCAATTTATGAGTGAACCTACTTACACTGTGCAGTAGATTACCATGTAAATCCACACACAGAACCCTCTAGACAAACCTGTTTGTAGTTGTTGAAAAAGTTCTAGTTTTGCCAAGTATGCAGCAATGAAGCACAAGTATTTTATTCTCCTACTCTACTGCCTCACTATGCCCCACTACTCCAGATTTATACCGTAAACAGCAGTCTTTTAAGCAGTGCAGTGGGACGTTGGTTCTATCCACTCGTTCCCCCTCTTTCTCCCACCCTCCCCTCCCTTTATCTCTCGCTCTCAGTCCCGTTGCATTGCCTGCTGGGATCTAACAGCTGCGACAACCCGCGCTAAGCTATCTCCCCCCTGCAGGCCCCGGCACTGTGGAATCACTTTGTCTGGCCAAGCCCCATGTCATCCTCATCCCCAACCACCACACTGCACAGAGAGATGGAGGGAGGGATGGAGAACAGGAGGGAAAGGCCATGGGAGAACAGGAGAAAATGAAGAGAATGGAGGAAGAGAGGGGATGGAGACAGAGGGAGGAAGAGATGGAGGGATGGAAAGGGAGGGAAAGTAGAGAACAGGAGGAGAAGAAGAGAATCGAGAGGGAAGAGACGCACATTACCATAGATATATTTGGTATAGAGCCACAGCAAACTTAGATCAGTTATTATTTTATACATGCCCATTTCTGCTTCCTTATGACATTACTAAAGTTATAAATAATTATATATAATGATAATATGATAATAAAGTTGCCATGCCAACGCTATATGTCATATAAGTTTGGTGTTTGGTCAGATAATAATGCTGTCCCGGAGACAACCTTTGCTGTATCCATGAAACAGAGGTACAGTGCCTTCAGAAAGTATTCATACCCCTTTACGTTTTCCACATTTTGTTGTGTTACAGCTTGAATTCAAAATGGATTAAATTTATAGATTTTTTCTCACCCATCTACACACAATACCCCATAATAACAAAGTGAAAACATGGTTTCAGAAATGTTTGTACATTTATTGAAAATGAAAATGAAATATCCTTTTTACGTAAGTAGTCACACCCCTGTGCCAATACTTTGTAGAAGCACCTTTGGCAGCGATTACAGCTGTGAGTCTTTCTGGGTAAGTCTCTAAGAACTTTCCACACCTGGATTGTGCAACATTTGCCCATTATTACTTTTCACAATTCTGTCAAATTGTTTTTTGATCATTGCTTGACAAGCATTTTCAGATTTAGCCAAGATTTTCAAGTAGATTTAAGTCAAAACTGTAACTCGCCACTCAGGAACATTCACTGTTTTCTTGGTAAGCAACTCCAGTGTAGATTTGGCCTTGTGTTTTAGGTTATTGTCCTGCTGAAAGGTGAATTCATCTCCCAGTGTTATGTGGAAATCAGACTGGATTTTACCTTTACTTAGCTCCATTTATTTTTTATCCTGAAAAACTCCCCAGTCCCTAATGATTACAAGCATACCCATAACATTCAAGCGTAGCCACCACGAGGCTTGAAAATATGGAGAGAATATAAAGTATTACTTTAATGCCTTGTTGCAAACAGAATGCATGTTTTGGAATATGTTTTATTCTGTACAGGTGTCCTTCTTTTCCCTCAGTAACTACACTTATGAATATAATCTATTAGTAGGAATCAAATCTAATCACATTTTATTCGTCACCCAAAACAACAGTGAAATGCCCATAACCAACAGTGCAGTTTCAAAAAAATAATACATATAAGAATAAGAGTTAAAAGCCACAAGTAATTAAAGAGGAGCAGTAAAAAAATAACAACATATACAGGGGGGTGCCGGTACAGAGTCAATGTGCGGGGCCACCGGTTAGTTGAGGTAGTATGGACATGTAGGTAGAGTTAATTAAAGTGACTATGCATAGATGACAACAGAGTGTGGCAGTGGTGTGGAGAGGGGGGATGCAAATAGTCTTGGTAGCCATTTGACTAGATGTTCAGGAGTCTTATGGCTTGGGGGTAGTAGCTGTTTAGAAGCCTCTTGGACCTAGACTTGGCGCTCCGATACTGCTTGTCGAACGGTAGCAGAGAGAACAGTCTATGACTAGGGTGGCTGGAGTCTTTGACAATTTGTAGGGCCTTCCTCTGACACTGCCTGGTATAGAGGTCCTGGATAGCAGGAAGCTTGTCCCCAGTGATGTACTGGGCCGTTCGCACTACCCTCTGTAGTGCCTTGCGGTCGGAGGCCGAGCAGTTGCCATACCAGGCAGTGATGTAACCAGTCAGGATGTTCTAGATGGTGCAGCTGTAGGACGTTTTGAGGATCTGAGGACCCATGCCAAGTCTTTTCAGTCTCCTGAGGAGGAATAGGTGTTGTCGTGCCTGCTTCACGACTGTTTTGGTGTGTTTGGACTATGTTAGGTTGTTGGTGATGTGGACACCAAGGAACTTGAAGCTCTCAACCTGCTCCACTGTAGCCCCATCGCTGAGAATGGGGGCGTGCTCTGTCCTCCTTTTCCTGTAGTCCACAATCATCTCCTTTCTCTTGATCACGTTGAGGGAGAGGTTGTCCTGGCACCACACGGCCAGGTCTCTGACCTCCTCCCTATAAGCTGTCTCGTTGTTGTCGGTGATCAGGCCTACCACTGTTGTGTCATCTGCAAATTGAATGATGGTGTTGGAGTAGTGCTTGGCCACGCAGTCATGAGTGAACAGGGAGAACAGGAGGGGGCTGAGCACGCAGCCCTGAGGGGCCCTGTGTTGAGGATCAGTGTAGCAGATGTGTTGTTACCTACCCTTACCACCTGGGGGCGGCCCAACAGGAAGTCCAGCATCCGGTTGCAGAGGGAGGTGTTTAGTCCCAGGGTCCTTAGCTTATTGATGAGCTTTGAGGGCACTATGGTGTTGAATGCTGAGCTGTAGTCAATGAATAGCATTCTCACATAGGTGCTCCTTTTGTCCAGGTGAGAAAGGTCAGTGTGGAGTGCAATAGAGATTGAGTGATCTGTGGATCTGTTGGGGCGGTATGCAAATTGGAGTGGTACTAGGGTTTCTGGGATGATGGTGATGATGTGAGCCTTGACCAGCCTTTCAAAGCACTTCATGGCTACAGACGTGAGTGCTACTGGTCGGTAGTAATTTAGGCAGGTTACCTTAGTGTTCTTGGGCACAGGCACTATGGTGGTCTGCTTAAAACATGTTGGTATTACAGACTCGGACAGGGAGAGGTTGAAAATGTCAGTGAAGACACTAGCGAGTTGGTCCGCGCATGCTCTGAGTACACGTCCTGGTAATCCGTCTGGCCCTGCGGCCTTGTGAATGTTGACCTGTCTACGGGGTCTTACTCACATCGTCTGGGGAGAGCGTGATTACACAGTCTTCTGGTACAGCTTGTGCTCTCATGCATGTTTCAGTGTCATTTGCCTCGAAGCGAGCATAGAAGTAGTTTAGCTCGTCTGGTAGGCATGTGTCACTGGGCAGCTCTCGGCTGTGCTTCTCTTTGTAGTCTGTAATGGTTTGCAAGTCCTGCCACATCCGACGAGCGTCAGAGCCGGTGTAGTACGACTCAATCTTAGTCCTGTATTGATGCTTTGCCTGTTTGATGGTTCGTCGGAGGGCATAGCGGGAGTCCAGCTCCTTGAAGAGGCAGCTCTACCCATTTGCTCAGTGCAGATGCTTCCTGTAATCCATGGCTTTAGGTTGGGGTATGTACGTACGGTCACTGTGGGGACAATGTCATCGATGCACTTATTGATGATGCCAATGACAGATGTGGTGTACTCCTCAATGCCATGGGAAGAATCCCGGAACATATTCCAATCTATGATAGCAAAACAGTCCTGTAGTTTAGCATCTGCTTCATCTGACCACTTTTTCATTGATCTAGTCACTGGTGCTTCCTGCTTAAATATTTGCTTGTAAACAGGAATCAGGAGGAAGCAATTATGGTCAGATTTGCCAATTGGAGGGTGAGGGAGAGCTTTGTATGCGTCTCTGTGTGTGGAGTATAGGTGGTCCAGAGTTATTTTCCCTCTGGTTGCACATTTAACATCCTGATAGAAATTTGGTAAAACTGATTTAAGTTTCACTGCATTAAAGTCCCCGGCTACTAGGAGCGCCGCCTCTGGGTGAGCGTTTTCTTGTTTGCTTATGGCAGAATACAGCTCATTCAATGCTGTCTTAGTGCCAACCTCTGACTGAGGTGGTATGTAAACAGCTACTAAAAATACAGATGAGTTCTCTCTCGATAGGTAGTGTGGTCTACAGCTTATCATGATATACTCTACCTCAGGCAAGCAATAGTTCAAGACGTCCTTAGATATAGTGCACCAGCTGTTGTTATCAAAAATACATAGTCTGCCGCCCCTTGTCTTACCAGACGCCGCTGTTCTATCCTGCCGGTACATCGTATAACCAGCCAGGTGTATGTTAATATTGTCGTTGTTCAGCCATGACTCCGTGAAGCATAAGATGGTACAGTATATAATATCCCATTGGTAGTTTAATCTTCCCCGTAACCCGTCAATTTTAATGTCCAAAGATTGCACGTTTGCTAGCAGAATTGAGGGAAGTGGATTCGATCGCCTTAAAATTCTCAGAAGGCAGCCCGCTCTCCGGCCTCTCTTTCTCTGCCTTCTCTTCACGCAGATCACGGGGGTCGGGGCCTGTTCTCGAGGGAGCCGTATATCCTCCACTTCGGGCTAGTCAGAGTCGTGAAAGAAGAAAAATGATTCCGTGGTGAGTAATCGCAGTCCTGATGTCTAGAAGTTATTTTTGGTCATAAGAGACGGTAGAGGCAACATTATGTACAAAATAAGTAATAAATAAGTTTAAAAGAGCGCAGATAAACGAACAAAAAAAAAATTGGCATGTAAAACGTCTGTCTTCAGCTCTGGCGACATCTTATTAATACCAAGGCCAAGGCCATAATTCCTAGTCAGGTCATGTGATCAGATATATGTTGAAGGAATAGGGTTCTTTAAAAATGTAAAGATGCACTCCAGCTATTTTTGAAGCACAATACTCCATGTATAAAATAAATAAGAATTTAAAAAATTAAGTATGAATACAGTAATGTACACACACTTAAAGCCGAGGTGTGCAAAAGGTGAAACAGTGCCTCTGGTTGCCACTGGTTGCCTCTGGTTGCCACTGGTTGCCTCTGGTTGCCTCTGGTTGCCACTGGTTGCCTCTGGTTGCCTCTGGTTACCCCTGGTTGCCTCTGGTTGCCCCTGGTTGCCCCTGGTTGCCCCTGGTTGCCTCTGGTTGCCACTGGTTGCCCCTGGTTGCCTCTGGTTGCCTTTGGTTGCCCCTGGTTGCCTCTGGTTGCCTCTGGTTGCCACTGGTTGCCTCTGGTTGCCCCTGGTTGCCTCTGGTTGCCCCAGGCGCATTTGTTAATGTTCTTGTTCTGTCTTTGAAAACAGAGGAGATTAGCATTCAGTGTCGTGGTAAACACAATCCTACGACATACCCTGCTGTTCTATCACACGTGCAATGTCAGAGGGGAAAATGAACTGTGTTCCTTGTTTGAAGTAACGTCTTTGTTGTTGTAATATTGCAAACGGACGTGGCAGTTTCACCGCTAAAAAAAAATATGTTTTAAGAAAAATCGTGTTTTTTAGACAGAAGTGTAAACTTCATGGAGTTGGTCTGATGGTGCCCTCGATGTCATTGGCCTTTTGAGGAACAATAGAGGAGCAATAGAGAACAAAAGAGGAACGCCCCACCCCTCACCCACCTGGGTCACCTATTGAGCTGTGCCTTTTGTTAAGTAAATCAGCTGATAAATAAGCTGAAAAGGAGACTGGAGTAGGACTTTAAGCCCCCCAAACACACAACCAGTACACACAACATGCACACACACGCATGCGCACACTCGCATGCACGCAAACACACACACTTGCATGCACGCACGCACACACACTAGCATACACGCACACATACACACACACTTACACACACACATGATCCTCATCTACTCCACATTTTTGTTGTCAGATTGAGTTGAGTGTGTGAAACAGAATAGAAAGAACATGACAGTCCTCTCAGAGAGAATTCTAAGTGCATGCAAACAACAGGAAACAATGTGGGTGGGTGGGTTAGTTTGGATACCACAGTACTACATAGTTGCCATGGCGACCTGGACGCAGCCTAGACAGACTTGCACATTATAGTTATTTTAAGGTTTTTATATTTATTTATAAAAAATCTGGAACCAACATTGCATGTTTTTGATAATGATTTGTTTTTATTACATATATCTTGTGGTGTTGAGCCACAAATTTGCAGATTGACTGGACAAACTATTTTTTGTCTTGGTTAGCTAGCTGTCAAATAGTTTTGTTTGAAAAATGCATCTGAACACAGTACCAACTTCTTTATTTCACCTGGTTGCCATTTGCTGACCGTTTGAGAACATCATGTGAGGAGTCGCCTGGAGTGTGAGAGGAATGGGAGATAAAGGAATACGGTGCTGAGGCAGAGGGCTCATAGTGGGGACGGGGCAGCACCCAAGTCGGTGCTACTCAGAGAGGAAGAGGAGAGGTCCAGTGGCTATAAGAATCAGGCTGGTGCCCTGACTTTCCCGCTACAAGATCATCAGCAGACTCCATCACATTCATCTACTATCCTCTGACCAGCTCCCTACACTCAAGCCATAAACTGACCCTCTCTATCTGCAGAGGATGCAGCATTTCAATTCATGATATAATGCTTCTTTGTTATTTGCTTATGAAGCACTTTGAGATTTCTATTATGAAAATTGCTGTAGAAGTTTCATAGTTTATCGTCATTACTATTGTTATTATTATTAGAGTCTATTCTGAAATGATTTCCAAACTGAATAGTGATGAGCGATTAGTGCTTTTTGAGGTCGTTTTGGTTAAATTATGAAAGGATAATCACATTTTTTATCATTTTTTTGGTAATTAAATGCACAATGCATTATGTGGGTTGAATGCTGTAACAACACATAAAATAAGTAGTGAAAGTCCCATAATGGTAGTGTCTGCACATTACTGCTTATTAATTATTAACCATCATTTACTCACATTACTTTAATAAAATATTTCAGTTGTTGTATATATTATATTTGTTTTATATGATGACTTTATTATTTCATTCCAAGTCATCATCTCACCTCTATAGAGCTGCTGCCTACGTTGTCTGACAAAATCACTATTTTAGTAGTTCTTCAAAGTAAATAAGGCAAACTTTAATGACTTCTGAATACCAACTATCAATCACTTACATCCTGTATTTTCAGCTTGAGATACAAAGCAACTGCTCCCTATCCATCCCGATCGCGTGTTCTCTCTTCTCTCCATTT
Organism: Oncorhynchus clarkii lewisi; assembly: GCF_045791955.1. Taxonomy (NCBI): domain Eukaryota; kingdom Metazoa; phylum Chordata; class Actinopteri; order Salmoniformes; family Salmonidae; genus Oncorhynchus; species Oncorhynchus clarkii. The sequence continues at coordinate 67,303,563 of NC_092166.1, forward strand.
CTGGACAAGTAGGCACTTAATGGATTATGGTCATTGTAGTTCATTGAAGTTTTCCTGCTCTATTTTCTCTCTGTAACCTCCTTGCAAGACATACTTTTTTGGTGGTGGTGGTGGGGTGGGGTGGGGGGTGGGGGGGGGGGGGGGATGTAGTCTAGCAGACTGGAGTTAGTAGTTCAAGGCTTATAGCAGTTGTTACCCATCTTTTGGGGGTTTGATAGGAACACTTGCACCATGTAATTTCCACGCTTCACTTGAACAGCTGAGCAAATCAATAGTGGTTTCTAGGCTTGTGTGGTGGGGGTTAGCTCAAACACTCTTGTTGCTGTTGCTACTGCCTGCCCTATCTAGCTCATGCACTGGTGCACTAACATAGCCTGTGTGACTCCCATTGAAACAGAGGAACCACTGATACAGGCGTCCCAAAATATAGAGGACTACTTGTGACCAGAGCCAAATGTGCACTGATAACAAGTAGTGCACCAAATAAGGATAAGGTGCCATTCCTGTGGATGTGCTAGTTTATTAACTACAGATAGAGAGAGAGAGAGAGAGAGAGAGAGAGAAAGAGAGCGAGAGAGAAGCCTGGCATGTGATGTTAGTTCCATGCTAACATTTGCCAATAACAGTGTTTCTACCACCTCCCCATGCCATAATACCTTTCATGTGCTGTAATTTGATTCTTGTTTTTCCGACAATCGCACACTTAGGCATGATGTCTCTCCCCATCCCATGCTCCCTCCCTTGCTCCCTCACTCCTTCGTCCTTGTGATGTTTTGATCCTGAGTTTCGACCTCGGCCCGTGTTGTTTCACTTTATCTACCTACCTACCTACCTAACTACCGACCTACCTACATCTCTCTCTCTCTCTCTCTCTCTCTCTCTCTCTCTCTCTCTCTCTCTCTCTCTCTCTCTCTCTCTCTCTCTCTCTCTCTCTCACGAGGAGGCTCCCAGCAGTATTCAGCCTCTTCAGATTGAGCCAAAGCTCCATCTCTCTCCCTCTGGCCTGCTATTGATCAAGGGGAGCGATGGGAGAGTGGAAGAGTGAAAGAGAGGGAGCGAGTGGTACTCTCATCCCTCGCTCCCTCAGTAAGGAAAGAGAGAAACGGAGCAAGACTGAGGCTTGATCTCTCTTGGGCCGGCCTTCAGAGAAGAGGACTTTTACACACATACACACACAGAGCGGTTGTGAAGCATAGATGTTCTCTGGCTCTAAGAACCTGGCCGGGCCCTCAATCTCCTTTAATTTCAGCACTCTAATACATCAATAACAGAACGTGAACAGAATCTAGCAGGCCCACGCTGACGGGCTATTATGGATGTGCATGTCCAGATCGGAATGGGACACTAATGCATTATAATGTAAAGTGGTGGCTATGCTGTATCAACGCCGCTAAGTCAGGAGAAGTCTGGTTAATTTCTCAGTGCGTAGGAGAGGTTGAACTCTGAGAGTTGAAGGAAGGGTGGGCCAGACAGTAGAAGAGACACCGGCTGTGTCCCTATGGGCCCTGGTCAAAAGTAGTGCACTAAATAGGTTACAGGGTGTCATGTGGGACACAGACTTTGTCACTGACTGGTATGTAACCCTGGGCATGCCCCACACTCCAAACTCATTGGGGTGTATCACTTGATCGAAGAACAAACTTCAGGTCCAGGAGTGACAGTTGACGTTCTAGGTTTCAGGCAAGGTTACATGTCATTGTGTAAGTCAATCAACTCCGCTACATTCTACTCACGTTGTATTCAAACTAAAGACAAAAACGTTTCTATTTAAATCATAAAGCTTGAGCTGCTCTTGCGTAAGACTAAAGTGAGGAGGCAGACTAGTGGGCTTGGTGCTGGGAGCTGGCGGAGTCAGGCCTGTTTGGTTCCCCTATGTTGAATTAGTGGCGAGACAAACAACCATCTTTCATTTTTGCCTCTGGCTCTCTGACAGGAAACCCACCAGATTTTGTCCCTGTCAGATTTCCTAGGCGCCTTGTCTGTCGCAGACGAGTCACAAACACACACGCATGCACGCACACACTAGCATACACACGCACATGCTAACACACCTGTCGCATACACACAGACAACTGCATAGAAACACATACAGACTAAAATATTAAAAAGTTCTACGTCAAAAGACCCAATAAAAGTGTTTCACACACACACACATAAATGTTTGACGGAACGACATACTTAAAAAAATATTTTCCTCTTAAAAAAGTGGGTTTTGGATAAATATGTTAGGCTTGGTATTCAGAAGAGATGTGCCTGACTGTTGTTTTAAAGCCATCTCCAGAAGTGGCCCGGATCGGGGTAATAATAAATATGAATCGTGCCTTTAATAATTAAACCTGCCTTTGAAAGAATACATTCTTCACTGCACCAATGGTGGGAGAAAGCCTTTGATTCTCTTTGTCTTATGAAGCTTTCAAACTTCTCTTACAAAAACGTCAGTTTCTTACATAGTAGCATCCATGTCGGTGCCTTGAATATGAGCGATCTCTCTGCTTCTCAGACAAAAGGTTAACTCGCTCTTCCTGAACCACTGCCAGTTATTAACCACGATGGTGTGGTTGTATCATGTCTTCAGTTATTAACCACGATGGTGTGGTTGTATCATGTCTTCAGTTATTAACCACGAGGGTGTGGTTGTATCATGTCTTCAGTTATTAACCACGATGGTGTGGTTGTATCATGTCTTCAGTTATTAACACGATGGTGTGGTTGTATCATGTCTTCAGTTATTAACCAGGATGGTGTGGTTGTATCATTTCTTCAGTTATTAAACACGATGGTGTGGTTGTATCATGTCTTCAGTTATTAACCACGATGGTGTGGTTGTATCATTTCTTCAGTTATTAACCACGATGGTGTGGTTGTATCATGTCTTCAGTTATTAACCAGGATGGTGTGATGGTATCATTTCTTCAGTTATTAACCACGATGGTGTGGTTGTATCATGTCTTCAGTTATTAACCACGATGGTGTGGTTGTATCATGTCTTCAGTTATTAACACGATGGTGTGGTTGTATCATGTCTTCAGTTATTAACCACGATGGTGTGGTTGTATCATGTCTTCAGTTATTAACACGATGGTGTGGTTGTATCATGTCTTCAGTTATTAACCACGATGGTGTGGTTGTATCATGTCTTCAGTTATTAACCACGATGGTGTGGTTGTATCATGTCTTCAGTTATTAACACGATGGTGTGGTCGTATCATGTCTTCAGTTATTAACCACGAGGGTGTGGTTGTATCATGTCTTCAGTTATTAACACGATGGTGTGGTTGTATCATGTCTTCAGTTATTAACCACGATGGTGTAGTTGTATCATGTCTTCAGTTATTAACCACGAGGGTGTGGTTGTATCATGTCTTCAGTTATTAACACGATGGTGTGGTTGTATCATGTCTTCAGTTATTAACCACGAGGGTGTGGTTGTATCATGTCTTCAGTTATTAACCACAAGGGTGTGGTTGTATCATGTCTTCAGTTATTAACCACGAGGGTGTGGTTGTATCATGTCTTCAGTTATTAACCACGATGGTGTGGTTGTATCATGTCTTCAGTTATTAACACGATGGTGTGGTTGTATCATGTCTTCAGTTATTAACACAATGGTGTGGTTGTATCATGTCTTCAGTTATTAACCACGATGGTGTGGTTGTATCATGTCTTCAGTTATTAACCACGATGGTGTGGTTGTATCATGTCTTCAGTTATTAACACGATGGTGTGGTTGTATCATGTCTTCAGTTATTAACCACGAGGGTGTGGTTGTATCATGTCTTCAGTTATTAACACGATGGTGTGGTTGTATCATGTCATCAGTTATTAACACGATGGTGTGGTTGTATCATGTCTTCAGTTATTAACCACGAGGGTGTGGTTGTATCATGTCTTCAGTTATTAACACAATGGTGTGGTTGTATCATGTCTTCAGTTATTAACCACGATGGTGTGGTTGTATCATGTCTTCAGTTATTAACCACGATGGTGTGGTTGTATCATGTCTTCAGTTATTAACACGATGGTGTGGTTGTATCATGTCTTCAGTTATTAACCACGAGGGTGTGGTTGTATCATGTCTTCAGTTATTAACACGATGGTGTGGTTGTATCATGTCATCAGTTATTAACACGATGGTGTGGTTGTATCATGTCTTCAGTTATTAACCACGAGGGTGTGGTTGTATCATGTCTTCAGTTATTAACACGATGGTGTGGTTGTATCATGTCTTCAGTTATTAACACGATGGTGTGGTTGTATCATGTCATCAGTTATTAACACGATGGTGTGGTTGTATCATGTCTTCAGTTATTAACCACGATGGTGTGGTTGTATCATGTCTTCAGTTATTAACACAATGGTGTGGTTGTATCATGTCTTCAGTTATTAACCACGATGGTGTGGTTGTATCATGTCTTCAGTTATTAACACAATGGTGTGGTTGTATCATGTCTTCTGGTTTCTATTTCTCTTGTCATGAGTTAGTTGTTCTGTTCCAAGCGGTTGCCAGGTCTTTGATGTTCTCACATTGGAAATATTCAGTTGGGACTCAACTATCTACTGTACTACAAACACACACACGCGCACACGCACGCATATACAAACACACATACATACACACACACACTCACACACTCAAAAACAAAGCAGATGTACAATCTGCTTGAAGGAGGAGAGCTCTCCAACAGCTTCCTTAGCTTGTACTATCACATTGTACAAGCTTCTCTCTATGTCTTACAGCAACTGACACAAGGCACCAGTGGGAGTTATATCTTAGAGGGGAGTACTGTATGATGTTGGGGGTGTCATGGCCGCTGTTTGAATAAACCTGTTTGGCCTTATTGAAGTGAACAGGTGAACAGAGGGAGCTTTTCTCAGAGTCAATGCGTATATCTTGCCTTGGGCTACCAAGCCATTTGGCCCTCACTGAACCTCTCCTCTTATCAATTCGCCTTTCCTTCTCTTCTCTCCCTCACTCCCTCCATCTCTCCTCTCTGGCTCTGCTAACCGTGTGAGGCGTCTGGCGCCTAGGGAGAGAGGGAGAGAGAGAAAAGCGATACGGAGACACCCTTTGGCCTCTCCCTCTTTCTTTCTTCATTCTTTCATTTTTCATCTCTGATTCTATTTCGCCCCCCGGTGGGGTGAGTTGTTGGGGGGACGGGATGGTGGAAGATGGGAGGGTGGGTAGTGAGTGTGAGGGGCCTGCTGCTGTTTGATTCCTGGCTCACACGCCAAGGGGAAGCGAGGCGCCACGCTGCATCAGAGGACTCAGATTAGCATAGGATGGAGGGAGGGAGAGAGAAGGAGACAGAGGGAGGGTATGAGGGAGAGAAAAAGATAGAGGGAGGGAGGGAGGGAGGGAGGGAGGGAGGGAGGGAGGGAGGGAGGGAGGGAGGGAGGGAGGGAGGGAGGGAGGGAGAGAGAGAGAGAGAGAGAGAGAGAGATGTATTGTTCCTAGTGTTGTCACTAGCTTGTAGCCTATTGGTTAAGAGTGTTGGGCTATTAACCAACTGGAAGGTCTCTGGTTTGAATCCCCGAGCAGACTAGGTGATATCTGTCGATGTGCTCTTGAGCAAAGCACTTAAACCTTATTCATCCTGTAAGCTGCTCTGGATAAGAGTATCTGCTAATAAATAATGCATTTTTTCCCTATTTTTTCCTATTATTTCTCTTTTTTTCTCTCTGTATTGTTGGGAAGGGCCCATAGCTAACCATTTCACTGTTAGTCTACACTTATTGTTTACTAAGCATGTGACAAATCAAAGTTGATTTGATTTTGATCTGAGCGAGAGAGAGAGAGAGAGAGAGAGAGAGAGAAGGAGAAGCATCTTCACTCCATTCATCTCTCAGTCAGTGTCAGTAAACAGTTAGCTGCATGTTATCACAACCAGAGCTCCAGTCAATGTAACAAATTGATGTAAATTTACAGCAACACATTTACAGTTAGCTACTGTAATTCTAAATTACAGTACAGTACTGTAAATAGCAATGCATTATGGGGGCTCAATGGAATGCCACTACACTGCTGTAAAATTACAATACAATTGTACAGTTAAGTACTGTATGCATCATACTGTGAATTATGGTGCATTGTGGGAAAATGTTGTGGGCAGGGAAAGAATCTCTGGCATATTAACATATTTTGAGGCATGCCTTGTAAGAGGCTATATTTGTTACACCCATTAGTGAGAATGCTGTATCCCACAGAATACAGTACCATATTGTATTTTTGGAGTACCAAAATCTTTGGAAGACTAGTCAGTTAAGAACAAATTCTTATTTTCAATGACGGCCTAGGAACAGTGGATTGACTGCCTGTTCAGGGGCAGAACGACAGATTTGTACCTTGTCAGCTACAGGGATTTGAACGCTCTAACCACTAGGCTACCCTGCCGTATGACAAATGGCTGCGTCTACGTTGATGAAGTTTGATCATGAAGCTACTGGTCCCTTCCCCCATGTTAAACATTTGTATTCAGGAGGCGGGATGGAGGAGGGGTTATTAATGGCCTTGATAGTCATGATATATGAACATGTAATAATGAAAAGTACCCAGAACTCACTCTGTAAAGTTTCAACTAAAATTGTCCAAGATGAACTAGCTAGCTAGCTTGATAAACAGTGCTGACAATTACACTTGGGCTAGCTAGCTAAATTATACAGCCAACATTTTATCTATATTGATACTGTTACGATAACCAAACAGTTAGATTTCTTTATTTATTTAACCTTTATTCACTAGGCAAGTCAGTTACGAACAAATTATTATTTACAATGACAGCCTACTTGTAAAGCCCCCCCGGCCAAACCCTAATTTATGAAACCACGATGTGATGTATGACAGGATTGGATGTTGTATGCAATTTCAATCTTATTAGAGACGCTTTGTGTATCAACAAATTTGTTTGAGATAATCTCACTGTCAATGTTGCTTGACATTTCAAAGGCCCTTTCAAAGAACCAACAGTCAAGGTGAGCACTCGGCCTACTAGCCCCCCCCCCCCTCCCATATTTTACATGGGAATCAGAATGACTGTTTTGCCCTGTAATCACAGCCAGTTTAATATAAAACACCAACTATTCATAAGTATGCTGTAATATACAAATACCTAGCAGCCAACTTGCTTCCACCAATCCCATGTAACTACAGCAAAATACTGTAAAATACCAATATTGCAATTACAGTAGTATTTACTTTCTTACAGTATAGTAGGCACATTTTACAGTATTGCACTGTTCTTCTGATATCACAGTAACTTACAGGAAAGATGGTGGCAAGTTACTGTGAATATTAGAGTAACGTACTTGGCACTATCCAGAGCTGGTCAATCATTAGTATTGTTCCAAATACAAAACATCTTGAAGACCAATGTATCATTAACTACAACAACATTTCCCAGCAACGCTGACAGAAACATTGTATTTTCTAGGATTGTGATGTGTGTTTTTTTTAAATGATCAACCTTAGTTGAATGTGACTGTAAGTCACTCTGGACAAGAGTGTCTGCCAAATGACCAAAATGTAAATGTCAAATGAACACTTGTAAAGCACACTGCTGGGTAGTCATCTAAAGAGCTCTGCCCTCAAACGGTTTGTATTTGGAAAACATTTAGCCTGGTTAGGTGGCCAAGCTCATTAGAATAATGCCCAGCATGCTGCTTTGATAGTGTTCATTTGTACATTTACATTTGTATCATTAGGCAGACGTTCTTATCCAGAGCGACTGACAGCCAGTGTATTAAACTAAGGCACATAAACAAGAACTGTATCACAGTCACAGCAAGTTAAAAAAAAATGTATGTTACCATTACCGAGAATGTTGTTGTCGATAAGCAGGGTACAAAATATATGTATTTTAATTAAACTGTTACAAAATACATTAGTTGTACTTCAGGTCTGTGAAGTACAAATTACAAAATAGGTATTGAAATACTTATTTTGAAAAAAATATACTGCCTGTCGTTGGCACTAGCTGCCTGTATTGTAAATCTGCAACAGTTTACTAAGCACTGTTTTTCTGGCAATGCACTTGTAAATTCTAGAAATATAGAATGTTGCTGTAGTCAGGTTGTACAGTAATATGCTGAACATTTTTGTTTCAGTAAAGGTCCTCTACAGTAATTTACTGGCTTCTGTGCTGCCAGTCATTTACTATACAAAATGACAGGAAATGTTTTACAGTGCAGGCTTGATATCTTCACTGACTGGCCCCCACCAAGACATGTTGGCAGAACTCTGATTCAAATAGGCAATGACACGTGTTTTCACGGTTGTATTACAGTAATATGTTTTCACAGTTGTATTATGACTTCCACAAGTTCATCTGACTCTGGGGAAGTAGATAAAGGGCTTCATCTGACTCTGGGGAAGTAGATAAAGGGCTTCATTGCCAAAATCCCGAACTATCCCTTTAAACCAAGCCTGTGAAATATTTCCGGTGTTTTGTGGGCTTGGTTAAAAGTCTTGCTTTATGTGCGTGCGCTGTAGCTTCATTTTGAAAGTTACAGCTGATTTGCCACTTGTGTCTCTGGGCTGTCAGAATCAGAGCTACTCAGGCAGACAGGACAGGACAAGTAAAAGATAGGTAGAGTAGAGTACACTATAGTACAGAACAGAACAGTCTAGGGACTTGAGATCTGCACATCCCAAATGGCACCATATTCCCTATTTAGTGCACTATTGTTGACCAGGGCCCATAGAAAGTTGTGTACTATGTAGGGAATAAGGTGCCATTTAGGAGGCTGCCTGGGACTCCTTTACCCCTGAGTGGGACTGTAGGCTTTTAGAGGCCCAGCACTGGCCTAGTCAGAATAATGGCTCAGCTAGTCTGGTGGTCATTCTCCATAGGCATTAACCCATCATCCACCCCTCCCTCCATCCACTCCCTCTCTCAGCCCATTACCTCTCCACACACAGGCCTTCACATAGAGCTATTGTCATCAGGCCATCCTCTCAATAGCCTGGCCTGTCACTATTAATACCTCTCCTCCATTTTCCCTCTCTTTTTTCTTGTTTTTTCCACTTTTCTCTGCTCATTTTGAAAAGGTGGGTGGGGGAAAGTGAGAGAGGGAGGAAGGGAGGAAGGGGAGAGAGTGAGAGGGAGAGGTGGTGGTACTGTAGTCAGACCTGCAGAAGAAGTCAATTTATGATCTGATTTGGGAGCGGGTCAGTTCACAGGGTAGAAACAAAGAGAGGGGTCATCCAGTCTTCATCTACAAGTCATTTAGAAAGGTGTCATTGGGTGATATCAAAGGCTTTTCTGATAGGAAAAAGAGAGTCACCCCATCGATTTTTCTCAAGGAAACTGGAGCGTTGTGTGTCTCTCCCTTGCTCTTTTTCTCTCTCCGCCTTTATACTTTTCCTCCTTATTTATCTCTCTCTCCATCTCTCTCTCCCTCGGCTCCCCCTCTGTTTTCTATCTCGCTGAAGATTGATTGGTAGGTAGGGAGGTGGTGTGTTTGTGCCTATAGGCTCTCCTCTCCTGCCTGTAAAGACAAGAGGAAGCTGATTGATTGGGTTAGGGCTCTGGCTGCAGCATGATAGATACCTGGAGCGTGAAGAGGCTGAAACACACTGACCACAGCCATATAAGGAGACTAGACCTGGGTTCAAATACAATTTTAAATCTTTCAGATACTTTGAGCATTTGCTTTAGACTGCTTGAAGTGCCAGGTAAGGCGGGATTTACACATTTGAAATGTTTCTATCGTTTCCATTGCAACAAGTATGTTTTATCAAGCACATTCAGTATTTAAAATGATTCCAACTGGTTTGGCAAGGCCCTTGTCAACCAATTTACCACTTAAACACAGTTGTATTGATATGTTTTAGTGGATCACACCCAATGTGAGAAGAGGGGGGGGTGCTGAGGAATTCCGATTTGTTTTTGGAAGATGGCCACTGTCCTAGCTTCAGGGGGAAGCTGGTTGTACCATTGGGGTGCCAGAGCTTTGACTGGGGCTGAGTGGCACACACACACACACACAGTCTTGCACAGCTAACCTTGTGGGGACATACAATTCAGTCCCCTTCAAAATCCTATTTTCCCTAACCCCTAAGCCTAACCCTAACCTGTACCCACCCGTTCCCTAACTCTAACCCTAATCTTAACCTTAACCCAAGCATTAACCATAATCCAAAAACCTAAACTTAACCCTAGCTCCTGACCCTAAAACTAACCCTAGCTCCTAACCCTAATTCTAATCCTGTCACTAATTCTAACCTTAACCCTAAACCCCCTAGAAATAGCAATAGACCTTGGTTCCCACAAGTATAGTTAAACACACACACACACACACACACACACACACACGGTACTGTCTTTAGGCTCCTTTGTTTGAGAAACAACAGAGGCTATTTCAGGAATAGAATTCACCATGGATTGTTGAGATGGGATGAGAGGTGCCATTAGGATGCCTTTATTACTTTTTTATCAGCAGAGCTAGAGTGAACTGGAGACGAGAGAGAGATGGAGGAGGGAGAGGGGGAGAGAGCGAGGGGGAGGGAGAGAGAGAGAGATGGAGGAGGGAGAGGGATGGAGGAGGGAGAGGGGGAGATAGCTAGAGTGAACTGGAGACGAGAGAGAGATGGAGGAGGGAGAGGGGGAGAGAGCGAAGGGGAGGGAGAGAGAGAGAGATGGAGGAGGGAGAGGGGGAGAGAGAGGGATGGAGGAGGGAGAGGGGGAGAGAGCTAGAGTGAACTGGAGACAAGAGAGAGATGGAGGAGGGAGATGGGGAGGGAGAGAGAGAGAGATGGAGGAGGGGGAGGGGGAGAGGGGGAGGGGGAGGGAGAGAGAGAGAGATGGAGGAGGGAGAGGGGGAGAGAGAGGGATGGAGGAGGGAGAGGGGGAGAGAGCTAGAGTGAACTGGAGACGAGAGAGAGATGGAGGAGGGAGAGGGGGAGAGAGCGAGGGGGAGGGAGAGAGAGAGAGATGGAGGAGGGAGAGGGGGAGAGAGCGAGGGGGAGGGAGAGAGAGAGAGATGGAGGAGGGAGAGGGGGAGAGAGAGGGATGGAGGAGGGAGAGGGGGAGAGAGCTAGAGTGAACTGGAGACGAGAGAGAGATGGAGGAGGGAGAGGGGATGGGAGAGAGAGAGAGATGGAGGAGGGAGAGGGGGAGAGAGCGAGGGGGAGGGAGAGAGAGAGAGATGGAGGAGGGAGAGGGGGAGAGAGAGGGATGGAGGAGGGAGAGGGGTAGAGAGCTAGAGTGAACTGGAGACGAGAGAGAGATGGAAGAGGGAGAGGGGGAGAGAGCGAGGGGGAGGGAGAGAGAGAGAGATGGAGGAGGGAGAGGGGGAGAGAGCGAGGGGGAGGGAGAGAGAGAGAGATGGAGGAGGGAGAGGGGGAGAGAGCTAGAGTGAACTGGAGACGAGAGAGAGATGGAGGAGGGAGAGGGGGAGAGAGCGAGGGGGAGGGAGAGAGAGAGAGATGGAGGAGGGAGAGGGGGAGATAGCGAGGGGGAGGGAGAGAGAGAGAGATGGAGGAGGGAGAGGGGGAGAGAGCGAGGGGGAGGGAGAGAGAGAGAGATGGAGGAGGGAGAGGGGGAGAGAGCGAGCGGGAGGGATACTTTAAAAAAACATTTAGTCTTACTTTAATGAACCATCCTCATTACACTAAAAACACAGCAACCCCCCCAATAAATAGACATTGCATGCAATCACTACTTCCACACAATCACATTACACAGTACACAGTACACAACAAGCACAAGACAATACACCAGCCAGCACCACATTACAACCGTACATCCAACCCCTCCTCTCCAGCTGTCCTGACAGCCCCCCTGAGCCCCCACACCTCCTGAAACGTCTCCACGCTGTAAATCATTTTATACAACTCAAACTCAACCCTAACAGAAAAGACCACACCCAACCTCACACACAGAGTCCAACAGAGAGAGAGAGAAAGAGTGAGAAAGAGGGAGAGAAACTGGGCAGTGACTCTGTGTCATTTACTCCCACATGTCCTCCCTAGCCATTTTCAGCCCACTTACTTGGCTCTGATAGAGGAAGTTAGTCTGTAGAGTAAATGTGAGGGTGGTGAGTGTGTGAGTGTGTGTTAGATAGGTGAGTGTGTGTGAGTGTTTGAGTGTGTGTGTGCCTGGGCTCTGTCAGGTCTGTGTGGAGCGGTAATGTTGATGAATGAAGGTGCAGTTTTTGACTCCTATGGGCTGAGAGGATCGACGATGGAGTGTGTGTGTGTGTGTGTGTGTGTGTGTGTGTTCTTACTGAACTCCCACTGCACTGCAGGTCAGGGCATCAGATCAACCAATTTGTTCTTCACCTGGCATCCATATCCGAACACGTCTGCTTGAACAGATACAGAGACTCCTTTTATCCCGTCCTGGGCTGTGGAGTGTAAAATAGAAAATGAAGTCACACATAGATGAGAGTGTGCACACATACACTCACAGTCACACACACACCAAGGTTATTCAAGTGTTTTATATTCCATTTTTATTTGAAATTCAGTTTAGTTTCAGATAGTTTTCAGACCTGATTTGCAAGTTTTTATTTTGTTATAGTTATTTAAAAATATTTATATTTAATTTTTAAATGATTTTGTTTCAGTTTTAGTATTAGTGTTAGGAACAGGAAGCATGGGGAGGCTTGGAGACAGTTTGTTTTGGAGGTGGGGGGGTCACTTCTTGCAAACTCAATTCAATCTTGCACTCCTAAACAACGCACTGTGTTCATAAGAGATTGTAGGTTTGGGAACAAAAACATTTATTGAGATCAGATGTTCCATCCACTCCCACTCCCCGCTACTGGACTTCCTCTCACTACCATATTTGGTGGTGAGAAAAAGGTCTAAATGAATGATTCAGCTTTTAGCCCCTGTGACGTGTCTTTGGTAATACATAAAATGATGGGTTGAAATTAAAAAGTCAATCTCAATGTGACTTGGATTTAAAATAATTTAAAAGAAATGTCCCCGTTTTACACCAATACAATGCTTTTAACTTTAGAAGTAAAATTTCCCTGTTAGTTAGTGACAGCTATAGAATGGTCCCAGTTAGTTAGTGATAGCTATAGAATGGTCCCTGTTAGTTAGTGATAGCTATAGAATGGTCCCTGTTAGTTAGTGATAGCTATAGAATGGTCCCAGTTAGTTAGTGACAGCTATAGAATGGTCCCAGTTAGTTAGTGATAGCTATAGAATGGTCCCAGTTAGTTAGTGATAGCTATAGAATGGTCCCTGTTAGTTAGTGATAGCTATAGAATGGTCCCAGTTAGTTAGTGATATCTATAGAATGGTCCCAGTTAGTTAGTGACATCTATAGAATGGTCCCAGTTAGTTAGTGACATCTATAGAATGGTCCCAGTTAGTTAGTGACAGCTATAGAATGGTCCCAGTTAGTTAGTGACATCTATAGAATGGTCCCAGTTAGTTAGTGACATCTATAGAATGGTCCCAGTTAGTTAGTGACAGCTATAGAATGGTCCCAGTTAGTTAGTGACATGTATAGAAGGGTCCCAGTTAGTTAGTGAAAGCTATAGAATGGTCCCAGTTAGTTAGTGACATCTATAGAATGGTCCCAGTTAGTTAGTGACATCTATAGAATGGTCCCAGTTAGTTAGTGACATCTATAGAATGGTCCCTGTTAGTTAGTGACATCTATAGAATGGTCCTAGTTAGTTAGTGACATCTATAGAATGGTCCCAGTTAGTTAGAGATAGCTATAGAATGGTCCCAGTTAGTTAGTGACATCTATAGAATGGTCCCAGTTAGTTAGTGACATCTATAGAATGGTCCCTGTTAGTTAGTGACATCTATAGAATGGTCCCAGTTAGTTAGTGACATCTATAGAATGGTCCCTGTTAGTTAGTGACATCTATAGAATGGTCCCAGTTAGTTAGTGACATCTATAGAATGGTCCCAGTTAGTTAGAGATAGCTATAGAATGGTCCCAGTTAGTTAGTGACATCTATAGAATGGTCCCAGTTAGTTAGTGACATCTATAGAATGGTCCCTGTTAGTTAGTGACATCTATAGAATGGTCCCAGTTAGTTAGTGACATCTATAGAATGGTCCCAGTTAGTTAGTGACATCTATAGAATGGTCCCAGTTAGTTAGTGACATCTATAGAATGGTCCCAGTTAGTTAGTGACATCTATAGAATGGTCCCTGTTAGTTAGTGAAAGCTATAAAATGGTCTCAGCCATAGAATGGTCCCTGATAGTGATAGCTATAGTGATAGTAATGCACTAGGCCGATTTGAAACATTGCCATCTCTGGCCAGATTCAGTAGCTTGGAAACCCCCTTAAGGCTTGAAAATCCAATGAAACCCCATTCGATTTTTGCCTAGCCTATGAGAGACATCCAGGTTGCCTCCCACAATGTTCCAATGCTCGTGCTTAGTCTGTAGGCAAAATAAACGCACACCTGTTTGGGCAAGGTGCTGGCTAACTGAGTGGAACACTTCTCTGTGTGAATTAGACAGACAGGAGTTTTGCGCGAACATGCTCTGGGAACTCTGTCAGAACAATGTGGACAGCTAAACCAGTCAACTGGCACTTTCCCTAGCTGGCTGGGGTCATGACCTCAGAGCATGAATATTAGAATGTTAATATATTCGGCTGTGAGTGATGAACATTTTGTGCACAACGGTGATGACACAAGTGTCTTACTAAGCATTTTCTAATTTGACTTCTCTATGGGGCCATCAGTGGGAATTGTCTTTCTCGACCCGGATTCAGTTCAACTGCAGTACCGAAGCGTGCATCCAGACTGGAACCCTGTCCCCTTGGTTCTGATGTGGTACGACAGTTGAACTATGCTTATGAGGCTTATGATTTTTTCCAGTTTACCAAACACACACACACACACACACACACACACACACACACACACACACACACACAAATGTATTAAATATTCTGGGTTAAAGGCTGACATTTTAGACCATTTACGATCCCCCTGCATCCAATGTCTACATCCCAAATGGCACCCTATTGCCAATATAGTGGGACGCAGCCAAGGTATGTCAATGATTCTATTTCAGATAAGCACCTCTCTGATCTAGTTGGGTGGAATATGAAAGGATTAGGGAATGAAATGTAAATATGAGTTGTCAGAAATGGGTTTACTGTATGCGGATGATTAAATGTAAATAATGAGAAAAACAAGTGGGATTTCTTCAGTATAGTTAACCCAACCAGTCCTGTGCATATCTTCTTACTTTGAGATCTGTATATTGTTTCAATCTTGTGTTCGTATTAACTATCTGGATATGGCCGTTTTTTCCCCCTCCGCACCCTGACTAACCATTTTAATATCTGCAATGATGTGGCGAATTGCTCTGTATTTGCGCTGAGTGAATGTGCGATTCAGAATGCATAATCACGATTAGTGTCCACACGCACACACACACACACACACACACACACACACACACACACACACACACACACACACACACACAACTAAACTAAAAGGGGGGCGAAGGGGAGAAAATAAATACATACAGAAATATAATGTTCATCTGAATAGTTTGATAAACACAACGATAAGGCATGCAGACGATTACTTTAAAACCAATCATCTGAGGATCTGGACCTCCAGCTAGCAGTGTTTATTGGAGAAAAATATCCAATCCCCTTCTGGCACTTAGATGCTGCATCCCAAGTGCCACCCTATTCCCTACATAGTGCCCTATGTTTAACGGGAGCCCTATGGGCCTGGGTTAAAAGTAGTGCACTATAATGGGAATAGGGTGCCAATTGGGATGTAGACAGAGTGTTTTCATTTAGCCTGGTCTCCCTGTGTGTTAATATAGTTCTCTTACCCTGCGGGCATCCTCCTGTGTTTGAATAAGGTTAGGATGCTGAGACCCAGGAGGGACGCTACAAAAAGAGCCTGATTACTTGCATATTCATGAGAGCAAATTGCAGATTAACATAATCCTGCCTTAGTTTTTAGGTTTTTCATCTTCACCTCCTCTGCGTTTGTTGCTCTGCTTCTTTTTGGACATGCCAAGGTTTATAATAGCATGAGCTGGAGAAGGACAAGTTCAATAGGTCGTTTTCTCTCTTTTTTTTCTCTCCCACTCTCCCCCTCCATTCTTTCTTTGAGTCATAAATGAGTGATGTGCGATACTTTTGTGTTGCAGCCCTACATCCATCCCTTCACATACTGTACATCTTAACAGTATGCTCCACTTCAAAAGCCGTTGAAGGCTGACAATCAAACGTCAGGGCAAGGAGGAGAGGATCAAGTGCTTCTGGAGACTGGAATTAATTCAGGGGGTCAGAGTCACATAGTGATATAGACAGAGACATGGGTCTACAGATCCACTGTAAAACAATACTAGTTGCCATCCTTTTATTTTATAAAGCCTGATTTCCATCTTTCTGAAAGCTGGCTGTTAAATGGCTTTCAGAGTATTATGAAAATGTTCTGGTACAGACATAATCTTAATCTCTCTCTTTTCTCTCTCTTTTCTCTCTCTCTCTCTCTCACTCTCTCTCTCTCTCTCTCTCTCTCTCTCTCTCTCTCTCTCTTCTAGCACAGATCCTTTAAGCTCGCAGAGTTTAACATTAAAACATGTTCTCTTTATTTGTTTCATCAATTCATGTCCTTTTTTTCTGTGTCTGTGTGTGGCCCGTTCCTATCGATAAAGACTCCTCCCTGCAGGGTTATATTTAATATAATCATCACCTAGAGTGGAGGGAAAAAAGGAAGAAAGGAACCGTAGCTCTATGAAGACTACATCACACTGCTGCTGTATGTATGAGCTGCCGCAGTGTAGCGGTGTAGCAGTGTAGCGGTGTAGCAGTGTAGCATAGTAGCGGTGTAGCAGTGTAGCGGTGTAGCAGTGTAGCGGTGTAGCGGTGTAGCGGTGTAGCAGTGTAGCATAGTAGCGGTGTAGCAGTGTAGCGGTGTAGCAGTGTAGCAGTGTAGCGGTGTAGCGGTGTAGCAGTGTAGCATAGTAGCGGTGTAGCGGTGTAGCAGTGTAGCGGTGTAGCAGTGTAGCGGTGTAGCAGTGTAGCAGTGTAGCGGTGTAGCAGTGTAGCGGTGTAGCAGTGTAGCGGTGTAGCAGTGTAGCATTGTAGCAATGTAGCAGTGTAGCAGTGTAGCGGTGTAGCAGTGTAGCGGTGTAGTGGTGTAGCAGTGTAGATGTGTAGCATTGTAGCAGTGTTGCAGTGTAGCGGTGTAGCGGTGTAGCAGTGTAGCGGTGTAGCAGTGTAGCGGTGTAGCAGTGTAGCGGTGTAGCAGTTTAGCGGTGTAGCAGTGTAGCAGTGTAGCGGTGTAGCGGTGTAGCAGTGTAGTGGTGTAGCAGTGTAGCAGTGCACTGTATAATTGCGTCCAGGGAATGGACAGAGCAAATCAGTATGGAGGAGGGCTGAGTGAGCAGTGGCTGCATTCAAAGATGGCAGTCCATTTATAAAGCAGACCCCATGTACGTTCCTAAGCACAAGGCAGCTAGTCCATCCGAGAGGTATTATCTATTATCTATCAACACAAGACTGCCTGACATTAAACCACCTCTTGCTCTCTCTCTCTAACTCTCGCTAACTCACTATAACTCTCTCAGTTCAATTCAATTTGCTTTATTGGCATGACGTAACAATGTACATATTACCAAAGCTTTCTTTGGATATTTACAATATTAAAATAACAAGAATCAACGGGACAACAGTAACGACAATAACCAAGGGTAAAAATAACCATACATTGAACAATGACAATAAGCATAGAGGACATGTGCAGGTTGGTTGGTCTGTCAACACTGTCCCTCATCTTATGCCAGGCAGCAATGTAGTGCGTTGCCAATCCACTGTTCTCTGCATCCTGCCCCAACAGGACAGGTAGCCTAGCCTCATCAGAGAGGTCTTAGAAACCTTGAATAAGGGTTTCAAATTTGGGGAAATTACACTATCGAATTGTTTCATATTTTCCTTACATTTTGTCAGGAAATGCAGCTCTGTCTTGGGTTCTGCTGTGGTGCAGTGGTTGCACAGCCTTTCCTCTACAGGAATCCAGGTTTTCCTGTGTCTACCCTTCTCAATGGCAAGGCTTTGCTCACTGAGCCTGTACTTTGTCAAGGTTTTTCTAAGGTTTTTATCAGTAACCATGGTCTAATAGTTTGCCACTGTGTACTGTCGATATAGGGCCAGATAACACTGCATTTTGCTTTGTGCTTGTGCTTGTGTTTCTCAATAAGCAATGTAGTTTTGTTTTGACTGTGCTGTAATTTATTTTATTCTGATTGATTGGATGTCCTGGTCCTGAGGCTTCAGTGTGTTAGTAGAACAGGTTTTGAACTCAGCCACAGGACCAGCTGGGTGAGGGGACTCTTTTCTTTGCTTAGTTCTTGGCATTGTATGATACCAGAATAGAAAGAGTAGTGGGAGGCCCTGGTGCACAACTGAGCAAGAGGACAAGTACATTAGAGTGTCTAGTTTGAGAAACAGACGCCTCACAAGTCCTCAACTGGCAGCTTTATTAAATAGTACCCGCAAAACATGTCTCAACGTCAACAGAGAAGAGGCAACGCTGGCCTTCTAGGCAGAGTTCAAAGAAAAAGCCACATCTCAGACCAATAAAAATAAAATATTAAGATGGGCAAAAGAACACAGACATCGGACAGAGGAACTCAGGCCAGCATCCTGGAGTCGCCTCTTCACTGTTGACATTGAGACTGGTGTTTTGCGGGAACTATTTAATGAAGCTGCCACATGTGAGGTGTCTGTTTCTCAATCTAGAGCCTGTAATCGAACCCACAAATGCTGATTCTCCAGATACTCAACTAGTCTAAAGAAGGCCAGTTTTATTGCTTCTTTAATCAGAACAACATTACATGTATATAGTTGAAGTCGGAAGTTTACATACACTTAGGTTGGAGTCATTAAAACTTGTTTTTCAACCACTCCACACATTTCTTGATAACAAATTATAGTTTTGGAAGTCGGTTAGGACATCTACTTTGTTCATGACACACGTAATTTTTTACGGCAATTGTTTACAGACAAATTATTTCACTTATAATTAATTCACTGTATCACAATTCCAGTGGGTGAGAAGTTTATATACACTAAGTTGACTGTGCCTTTAAACAACTTGGAAAATACCAGAAAATTATGTCATGGCTTTAGAAGCTTCTGATTGGCTAACTGACATCATTTGAGTCAATTGTAGGTGTACCTGTGGATGTATTTCAAGGCCTACCTTCAAGCTCAGTGCGTCTTTGCTTGACATCATGGGAAAATCAAAAGAAATCAGCCAAGACCTTAGATTTTTTTTTTAGAGCTCCACAAGTCTGGTTCATCCTTGGGAGCAATTTCCAAACGCCTGAAGGTACCACGTTCATCTGTACAAACAATAGTACGCAAGTATAAACATCGTGGGACCACGCAGCCGTCATACCTTTCAGGAAGGAGATGAATTCTGTCTCCTAGAGAAGAAGCCTCTGCTTCAAAACCTGCATAAAAAAAGGCCAGACTACGGTTTTCAACTGCACATGGGGACAAAGATAGTACTTTTTGGAGAAAAGTCCTCTGGGATGAAACAAAAATAGAACGGTTTGGCCATAATGACCATCGTTATGTTTGGAGGAAAAAGGGGAGGCTTGCAAGCCGAAGAACACCATCCCAACCGTGAAGCACGGGGGTGGCAGCATCATGTTGTGGAGGTGTTTTGATGCAGGAGGGACTGGTGCACTTCACAAAATAGATGGCATCATGAGGGAGAAAAAGTATGTGGATATCTCAAGACATCAGTCAGGAAGTTAAAGCTTGGTTGCAAATGGGTCTTCCAAATGGACAATGACCCCAAGCATTCCAAAGTTGTGTCAAAATGGCTCAAGGACAACAAAGTCAAGGTATTGGAGTGGCCATCACAAAGCCCTGACCTCAATCCTATAGATCATTTGTGGGCAGAACTGAAAAAGCGTGTGCGAGCAAGGAGGCCTACAAACCAGTCAGTTACACCAGCTCTGTCAGGAGGAATGGGCCAAAATGCACCCAACCTTATTGTGGGAAGCTTGTGGAAGCCTACCCGAAATGTTTGACCCAAGTTCAACAATTTAAAGGCAATGTTACCAAATACTAATTGAGCGTATGTAAACTTCGGACCCCCTGGGAATGCGATGAAATAAATAAAAGCTGAAATAAATCATTCTCTCTACTATTATTCTGACATTTCACATTGTTAAAATAAAGTGGTGATCCTAACTGACCTAAGACAGGGAATTTTTACTATGATTAAATGTCAAGAATTGTGATAAACTAAATTTAAATGTATTTGGCTAATGTGTATGTAAACTTCCGACTTCAACTGTATATTTCTATTCATTGAACAAGTAAAATTTAGGTACAATAGGTGTGTGTGTGTGTGCGTGTGTGTGTGTGCGTGTGTGTGTGTGTGTGTGTGTGTGTGTGTGTGTGTGTGTGTGTGTGTGTGTGTGTGTGTGTGTGTGTGTGTGTGTGTGTGTGTGTGTGTGTGTGCATGCATGCGTCCGTGTGTGTGTGAGCATTTAGTGCAGTTTAGTGGAGATGTATTGGAGGAGCTGTTTAATCTCACTCAATCCTACAGGGTTCTCCTGTCC
Organism: Oncorhynchus clarkii lewisi; assembly: GCF_045791955.1. Taxonomy (NCBI): domain Eukaryota; kingdom Metazoa; phylum Chordata; class Actinopteri; order Salmoniformes; family Salmonidae; genus Oncorhynchus; species Oncorhynchus clarkii. The sequence goes on from NC_092166.1 coordinate 67,324,107, forward strand.
TCTGACGACCTCCGCGTAGCTGGCTGGTCCTGTTGTTGGGCCCTGTGGATTGGAGGGGGACCAGGTCTGGGCAGTGGCGCTTCCTCTCTGGTCTGGTAGATGTGTCGGTCAGGTTTTGGGTAGTAGCCGGTCTGGCTAAGCCGATGGAAGTGGTGATGCTCTGGTGGTGGGCGGGGCCTGTGTGGTGCGCTGGGTCTGGTGTGGCGTTGAAGGGGCCTGGGGCTTCTTGTTGGTGCAGTGGTCTGGTAGGGTTCTCTGGGTGGTCCTCTGTCCAGTGTGGCCTGGGGTGTTTGTCTACCAAGTGCCACAACCTTCAGAGACTTGGCAAACATCCCTACTGTCTGCTTTCTCAGGTGGGAGTGGTCGTGCAGATGCTCTGGGGTGATTGTTGGGTGGTGAGCAACGTGCACGTTCGGGAGTCATGATGTGTGGTTACCACCTCTCTCTCTGTCTCTATGATGTGTGGTTACCACCTCTCTCTCTGTATCTATGATGTGTGGTTACCACCTCTCTCTCTGTCTCTATGATGTGTGGTTACCACCTCTCTCTCTCTGTCTCTATGATGTGTGGTTACCACCTCTCTCTCTGTCTCTATGATGTGTGGTTACCACCTCTCTCTCTGTCTCTATGATGTGTGGTTACCACCTCTCTCTCTGTCTCTATGATGTGTGGTTACCACCTCTCTCTCTCTGTCTCTATGATGTGTGGTTACCACCTCTCTCTCTGTCTCTATGATGTGTGGTTACCACCTCTCTCTCTCTGTCTCTATGATGTGTGGTTACCACCTCTCTCTCTGTCTCTATGATGTGTGGTTACCACCTCTCTCTCTGTCTCTATGATGTGTAGTTACCACCTCTCTCTCTGTCTCTATGATGTGTGGTTACCATCTCTCTCTCTCTGTCTCTATGATGTGTGGTTACCACCTCTCTCTCTGTCTCTATGATGTGTGGTTACCACCTCTCTCTCTGTCTCTATGATGTGTGGTTACCACCTCTCTCTCTGTCTCTATGATGTTTGGTTACCACCTCTCTCTCTCTGTCTCTATGATGTGTGGTTACCATCTCTCTCTCTGTCTCTATGCTGTGTGGTTACCACCTCTCTCTCTGTCTCTATGATGTGTGGTTACCACCTCTCTCTCTGTCTCTATGATGTGTGGTTACCATCTCTCTCTCTGTCTCTATGATGTGTGGTTACCACCTCTCTCTCTGTCTCTATGATGTGTGGTTACCACCTCTCTCTCTGTCTCTATGATGTGTGGTTACCACCTCTCTCTCTGTCTCTATGATGTGTGGTTACCATCTCTCTCTCTGTCTCTATGATGTGTGGTTACCACCTCTCTCTCTGTCTCTATGCTGTGTGGTTACCATCTCTCTCTCTGTCTCTATGATGTGTGGTTACCATCTCTCTCTCTGTCTCTATGATGTGTGGTTACCACCTCTCTCTCTGTCTCTATGATGTGTGGTTACCACCTCTCTCTCTGTCTCTATGATGTGTGGTTACCACCTCTCTCTCTGTCTCTATGATGTGTGGTTACCACCTCTCTCTCTGTCTCTATGATGTGTGGTTACCACCTCTCTCTCTGTCTCTATGATGTGTGGTTACCATCTCTCTCTCTGTCTCTATGATGTGTGGTTACCACCTCTCTCTCTGTCTCTATGATGTGTGGTTACCATCTCTCTCTCTGTCTCTATGATGTGTGGTTACCATCTCTCTCTCTGTCTCTATGATGTGTGGTTACCACCTCTCTCTCTGTCTCTATGATGTGTGGTTACCACCTCTCTCTCTGTCTCTATGATGTGTGGTTACCATCTCTCTCTCTATCGTAGGTTTTTATTTTATCAGGAACAGGGTTTGCTGTACATATTGGAGATAGAAAATAGGCTATGTTCATCCCAATGCTAATATGGTAGCATCTTTGGCGGCGTAGCGCTGTGCAGCAGGCAGGCATATGCTACGAGCCAGGCAGGGATATTAAACCACTGGAGTAAAGTGGTTGGTTTGAATTTAGTTTCTGCCCCTCGGTGTCAGTATTGTTTATTTGGATTGCTGGATCGCTTTTTAATTCATTTTCGGGGGAAAAGAACTACATTTAAGCAGACATTCTTATCCAGAGCGACTAACAAGGGCACATCAACAGATTTTTCACCCAGTCGGCTTGGTGATTCGAACCAACGATCTTTCGGTTACCTGTCCAACGCTTTTAACCGGTAGGCTACCTACCACCCGAAAAATAAGTTATCTTCAAAGTTATGAATCTTTTTAAGGATTTAATTTGATGGCATTCTTTCGTAAGAGGGCTGCTGAGGGAGGGCTGCTGAGGAAGAGCTGTGTTTGCATTTCTCAGCTCAGTTTGTGCTTTATCTTTTGATGGGGTTGCCTTGGCTCAAATGTCAGATTCCACAGGGTACATTGGTTTCTTTCTACACCACACCGACCAAAATTAGCCCTTATGGGAGGGAGGGAGAGGGAGTGAAAGGCAAAGAGAGGGGGTGGAAGGTTAGGTGGGAATGAGTGAGGGAGAGAGAGAGAGAGAGAGAGAGAGAGATAGGGGAGGGAGAGGGTGGTAAAGAGAGAAATGATGGAAAGAGAAAAGGAGGGAGATTAATGTTAAAGAGAGAGAGTGAGATGGAGAAAGAAGAGGAGAAAACGAGAGAGAATAAAAGAGAAAGTTTGCTCATTCTCTGCCCTCTCGTGGACAGTATGAGTGGTCAGGAAGAGGGGACGTCGCTCGTGGTTTGGCAAGCCCCTGCTTCTAAACATTTACACAATGTGTGTCTTTTATTTCTCCAGACCCTTGATGAGCTCTGAATAGGGAACCTTGGAGAGACATTGAGAAAACAACAACACTCAATGCAGTATATTACTTTTTCCCCCTCTGTCCCTCCCTCCTTCCTTAATCCTTCCTTCCTTCCCTCCCTCCCTCCCCCCTCCCTCGCCCTTTGCCCACAATATCTAAAAGCAGTAGAAACACTGAGTCATAGCACTTATGGTTTAGAATAGAGGGGTTGTGTAAACAGGGTAACAACAGAGCCAACAGAAAGGCATTGTTGTCACAAGGGATAAACATAGGGGGAGAATGGAGGAGTGGGAGTCAAGGGTGGGCTGGACTGTGTCTCTCTCTCTATGTCTATGAGAAAGGGCTAGTGTGGTAAGGAGAGGCCTCCATCTGGATTCACTCTGTCATGGGGGAGCTGTAGTGCTCCTGTATGCAGGGAGACAGATCACATTTCCCTCTGTCGTCTGGAGGGCTCACCAAGGGGACAGGGTGATCGAAAGCAACAATTCAGGGTTTAAAATAGCCTCTCTACGAAGAGGGGACAGTGAGAGCCACCCTCAGCTGAGGCATCTGGAGATAAGAGAGTGAGGGAGGGAGAGATGGCAGGGGATAAGTGGCAGCATTGCCTGAAACTCTCTTGGAGGAGCTATGAGAGAGATGGAGAGAGAGAAGACAGGCTATGTGCACACTCCCCACAAAATGAGATGGAAACTGAGCTGCACTTCCTAACCTCCTGCTCAATGTATGACCATATTCGAGACACATATTTCCCTCAGATTACACAGATCCACAAAGAATTCAAAAACAAACCCGATTGTGATAAACTCCCGTATCTACTGGGTGAAATACCACAGTGTGCCATCACAACAGCAAGATTTGTGAAAAGGGCAACCAGTGAAGAACAAACACCATTGTAAATACAACCCATATTTATGCTTATTTATTTTCCCTTTTGTACTTTAATCATTTGTACATTGCTGCAACACTGTATATATACATAATATGATATTTGTAATATCTTTATTATTTTAGAACTTGTTTACTGTTCATTGTTATTATTTATTTCACTTTTGTATATTATCTATATTATCTAACATATGTTTCCCATGCCAATAGAGACCCTTGAATTGAATTGAGAGGGGGAGAGAGAGAAACGGAGAGAGAGGGAGCGTGAGAGAGAGAGAGAGAGAGAGAGAGAGAGAGAGAGAGAGAGACACAGAGAGAGAGAGAGAGAGAGAGAGAGACAGAGAGAGAGAGAGAGAGAGAGAGAGAGAGAGAGAGAGAGAGAGACACAGAGAGAGAGAGATAGAGAGAGAGAGAGAGAGAGAGAGAGAGAGAGAGAGAGAGAGAGATTGAGATGGCTGGAAATAAGGGGCAGAATTGCCTCGAACTCTCTTGGAGGAGCTGAGAGAGAGATGGCTGGCTGGCTGGCTGACTGGCTGGGAATAAGGAACTGCCCTGATGAATGCTGGGTAATTAGACCATACGTCTGTGCTCTTACCTTTCCCTCCCCTCAGGGTGGATGATGGAGGAAAATAGTTCAGGTCGTAAGGTCTGCCAGCAGTGTGCCTAAGTACTCTCACTCGCTGAGAGGCAGCCACATCACGCCATTCCATTACACCACACAGACACACACACACACACAGACACACACACAGCTACACAGATACACTTTACATACATTCTCCTCCATCACACCTACACACACACACACACACACACACACACACACACACACACACACACACACACACACACACACACACACACACACACACACACACACACACACACACACACTCTGACCTGAGCAGAAACAATTCATATTATTCCATAACCCTCTATCTCTCACATTCACACACACGCATACACACTAATCAAATTGCTCACTTTATTACAGTTTTTTACAATCACTTTGGCACTTATTTCAGAACCTTGTGGTCATTTGTCAAAACTCTGGACACAAAACTCAAAACGGTCATCACTTGTAACACAGCCTGTCCAATGTTCAAAACATTGCATTGTGCATTCATATATTTAAAGAAACCTTGCACTTGCAGAATCATCGGTTCAAATAACTCATTTATTATGAAATACCATAGAAACGTGAATTCAGATCACCCACACACAAGATACCGATAGTTTCACTGTGTAGTTGTTCATACAGTCATTAAATATTGTAGTACAAAATATGTGATACATGTTTCGTTATGCTACTACACGTAAATACATCACTGTAAAAGGACTAGTAGAGAGAATACTACAGACACAGTGGAATCATTATATGACATTTATTGATGAAATACAATAAAATCACAACATAGGTTTCTTTGAATCAAAGCAAAAATAATTAGCTACAAAAACAACAAAAAACTACAGTAAAACATCAACTGCAGTGTTCCTCACCTGGCTTACTGTAAAAAGCAAAACATTACTGTACTTCTATATTTCCATCAAACCTGTCTTGTGGATTTGGCTATCGGTTCTCATCCACATCACAAACATCTTGGGAAGAATCTTCGGCAGGGCGAATCCAGGCCTGACACTGGTCTGCCGTGATGTCATTGCATGCATCATCCATGGCCTGGAGAAGGGTGGCTTGTTCGTGAGGGTGCCTATCATATACCTTCCACCTCCACGTGGAGAAAAATTCCTCAATCGGGTTAAGGAAAGGAGAGTATGGGTGTAAGTACAGGGTGGTCAACTGTGGTTGGGCCTGAAACCATGCGTGCACCATTTGAGAATGGTGGAAACTAACATTATCCCACACAATGACATAGGTCATGCCATCAGCTCTACAGACCTGATTTAGCTCATCAAGGAAGGTTACATTCTAACAGCGAATCATGTGGCTGCCTGCAACTCAATATATAGAGTATATAGAGTAGAGAGCTTTAGATGTTGTTCGACCAAACATTAGAACGGGCAAGATGAGTAATCTAAGCAACTTTGACCGTGGTATGATTGTTGATGCCACACATGGTGATTCCAGCATCTCAGAAACAGCTGCCTTCCTGGGATTTTTACGTACTACAGTCTCTAGAGTTTACAGAGAATGGTGCGATAAACAAAACACATTCAGTGAGCGGCGGTTTTGTGGGCAAAAACACCTTGTTAATGAGAGAGTTCAGAGGAGAATGTCCAGACTCATTCAAGCTAACAGAAAGGCCACAAATGCTCAAATAACAGCTGTTTAAAACAGTGGTGTGCAGAATGGCATCTCTTACTGTAACATGCAACACCATGAATAATTCAGGCTGTTGTGGAAGCAAAAGGGGGGTCCTACCCAGTACTAGATAGGTGTACCTAATAAAGTGGCCGGTGAGTGTACAGTAATGTCAAATCTGAAAACATGGTACATGGGACCATAGAAACAGTGTCTGATAAAGAATGATGATGAAATATCCATAGATAATGTAGTCCAATTGGTTCATGTTCCACAGTAATTGATGTCAATGAATTTCGTTATCCTGAAACTCTCATGATCTAAACATGGAATATTGTTTGTCAGTTTCCATAAAACGATGCATTAAGAGTAATGCAACAGTTACTTATCATTTTGAACAGTTGTATCAATTGATAGTTAGATCATTGTAATAAAATGAATAGACAGTCATCTCAGATGTAATGTGTGAATTACATTTTGAAATGGTAATACTTTGATGTCAAGATGTGTCATTTTGAACAGGTGATTTTAATTCAATGAACAAATGATATTAGCTTTATGAAATTAGTGCCAAAGTGATTGTAAAGAACTGTAGTAGATATACCTACCTGTACAGGGTTGAATCTGGGCTTTAAGACACACAATACCCCTGGCTTAAACCCTCTGCCTTCCTCTGCACACAAACCCCTCTGCCTCCATCCCACCCTGTTGAGCCAGCCAACACTTTGCTCCAGTCGATTAAACAAGTATTAATGCTACTTTTCTCAGTCGGTTTCACTACATTTTCCTTTCTCTCTCTCTCTCTCTCTCTCTCTCTCTCTCACTCTCTCTCTCTCTCTCTCTCTCTCTCTCTCTCTTCTCGCTCTTCTCTCTTTCTTCTCTCGGGCTCTCTCTTTCTTTCTGTCGCTCTCCTCTCGCTCTTCTCTCTTTCTCTCTCTCTCTCCTCTCGCTCTTCTCTCTTTCTTCTCTCGGTCTCTATCTCTCTCTCTTTCTCTCTGTCGCTCTCCTCTCGCTCTTCTCCCATTCTCTCTCTCTCTCTCTCTCTCTCTCTCTCTCTCTCTCTCTCTCTCTCTCTCTCTCTCTCTCTCTCTCTCTCTCTCTCTCTCTCTCTCTCTCTCTCTCTCTCTCTCTCTCTCTCTCTCTCTCTCTCTCTCTCTCTAAATCGTTGGGCTCTTCAGTAGTAAGGTTGACCTTTCCCTTTCTCTCTGGGATGAGAGACATCATTTACACATATATGTATCTCTCTGCTCGTTCAATTACCAGCCTTGACAGGCCCATACGCAGCCCACCGTCTGGCTCTGTGGTGCCCAAGCAAAGCTAATAACCCACACTTTGTCACCCACTAACGCCCGCCAAAGCCTGACTTGCAGTGTATGCGATAGAATAGCTATTGCCATACGCTTTTTCTGCGGCAGAAACTGTGATGAATTCTGTTAAATGGACAACGACCGCCGCGGTGCACGTCGTGTCGGACAATTATGTAAATGATTGTCGTTATAATGGTCATCATTAACATTACCAGTCCATTCAAATGATTATTATTATGATTATCCCTTCCAGGATGCGCCAGTTGGAACTATTGATCTTGTGTTTGCATTGTGTCAGAGACCTGTGTTACAGAGACCTGCGTGCGTCGGTGTGTTCGTAAGTGTATAGCCATCTAGCAGCTCTCAGACTCCTCTCTCATTGTGCATGTTATTCCCAGGGAGGGGGCCTCTAAGTATCCTTACTGGTTAAGCACACATCCGTAATTGGACTGTGTGTATGGTGTAATTGCAGGCGTTTAAACAGACGGATTACCTCGCGTGTGTTTGGCATCATGTTTGACTAGCAGCGCTGATGAGAAAGGAATCCTTCCACTGAGAGAAAGGGGACAGGCGGAATACTAAAATACTAAGACTGTCTTAAGACAATAAAGAGAAGAGAAAGACCTGGATACTCAGAGTAGTAGCATTGGTTATTCCACATGGTACTACACTGGGATACAGCAATATCATGTCAAGTGTGACTACATTTTGACATTGCAATTTATTGTACGCCTCCGTACGGTATAAGTGCTACACTTCTTGACGTGTGGTGTGTTGAATAAAATCAATCACAGACTAAGGCTAAATTTCTTCCGACTCAATCTGATGAACTCCGGTCCATCCTTTAATTTTAACAAAATGGCTGTCTCCTCAGTCCCCATAGTTAAACAGAGGCCTTTATTCCGCCCTAACAAGCTTCTAGGCTGCAGATTGAATCACTGAATCACCCCTGTCCAGAATCGGAAGACAGTGTCCTTCCTGACGTCTCTCTCACAATAGCCTCGCCATGCTGTTTCTACCTCTTCATCTCTAGAAGGATCAAATAGGCCTCGGTCACATTCACAACACAACACAGAGTTGAAAGAGTGCAACGAGGAAGTGAGAGAAGGGAAATATTCATCAGATTTTCTTCTAGATGTAGAACATGGCTGTGGGTGTTAGGGTTAGTCGTCAGATAGGCTACAGCTGACCTTCCTCTACATTTATTTACATGTGTTTAATGGAGATGCTTCCCATGTTTAATGGAGTGGTGAATGGTTAGCACATAACTACTCAACCAACAGGCTTTCTTCCCATTAGCATGTTAGCTAGCATTTAGCATTGCTTAATTTGGCAGACTTGAGTTGGTGGACTTGATACCAAGTTTTGTTTTTGAAACGTACCCCATTTAAGATCAGACAGGCAAGGGAAGAGAGAAATGGTGGGGGGGGGGGGGGACAATGAGTTTGTTTTGAGACGATGTTACTTTGATCTGTGGTGAAAACATAGATATTGATACAGTCTCGGTAGTCAAGAACATGGAGGCTGGTTGGTCTTTGAACTGTGAATTAAATTGCCCAGAGTCCCTTGGGGTCTCCTGAGAGATCAATGTGGATTCGACTTGGATTGTTAATTGGAGGTTAGGAACAACTGGGGTTGTTCTGATCATAAATAGAGTTGTTTATATGAATGTGTTTTTACAACATGTACTGATAAAGTATACAACACTGGTACTACTCCTCTTCAGATCAGCCGAGTTCAAAAAGTACTGTGAGTTGTGTATAAGAAGTAAGGGAAAGTTAGGGGTAAGTTATATTATAAAGACAGTACAGAGAGATTGAAATGTCATGATGCACTTTTGTTTTAAGAGACATGGTACTTTGTCACAGGATTAACACAGAAGTTAGTTGTTAATTAAACGTTATTCTGAGACACCCAAAGAAAAATAGGTGTGATAATTAAATGATACAGAAAATGTAATTAAACACAGATGAACAGTACAGTGTGAAGTTTACATACACCTTAAATCAAATAGATTTAAACTCAGTTTTTCACAATTCCTGACATTTAATCTTAGTAAAAAGTTCCCTGTTTTAGGTCAGTTAGGATCACCACTTTATTTGAAGAATGTGAAATGTCAGAATAATAGTAGAGAGAATGATTTATTTAAACTTTCATTTCTTTCATCACATTCCCAATGGGTCAGAAGTTTACATACACTCAATTAGTATTTGGTAGCATTGCCTTTAAATTGATGAACTTGGGTCAAACGTTTCGGGTAGCCTTCCACAAGCTTCCCACAATAAGTTGGGTGAATTTTATCCCATTCCTCATGACAGAGCTGGTGTAACTGAGTCAGGTTTGTAAAGGCCTCCTTGCTTGCACATGCTTTTTCAGTTCTGCCCACAAATCTTCTATAGGATTGAGGTCAGGGCTTTGTGATGGCCACTCCAATACCTTGACTTTGTTGTCCTTAAGCCATTTTGCCACAACTTTGGAAGTATGCTTGGGGTCATTGTCCATTTGGAAGACCCATTTGCGACCAAGCTTTTACTTCCTGACTGATGTCTTAAGGTGTTGCTTCAATATATCAACATAATTTTCCTGCCTCATGATGCCATCTATTTTGTGAAGTACACCAGTCCCTCCTGCAGCAAAGCACCCCCACAACATGATGTTGCCACCCCCGTGCTTCACGGTTGGGATGGTGTTCTTCGGCTTGCAAGCCTCACCCTTTTTCCTCCAAACATAATGATGGTCATTATGACCAAACCGTTCTATTTTTGTTTCATCAGACCAGAGGACATTTCTCCAAAAAGTACTATCTTTGTCCACATGTGCAGTTGCAAACCGTAGTCTGGCTTTTTTTATGTTGGTTTTGGAGCAGTGACTTCTTCCTTGCTGAGCGGCCTTTTAGGTTATGTCGATATAGGACTAGTTTTACTGTGGATATAAATATTTTTGTACCTGTTTCCTCCAGCATCTTCACAAGGTCCTTTGCTGTTGTTCTGGGATTGATTTGCACTTTTCCCACCAAAGTACGTTCATCTCTAGGAGACAGAACGCGTCTCCTTCCTGAGCGGTATGATGGCTGTGTGGTCCCATGGTGTTTATACTTGCATACTATTGTTTGTACAGATGAATGTGGTACCGTCAGGCATTTGGAAATTGCTCCCCAGGAGGATGAACCAGACTTGTGGAGGTCTACAAAAACAATTCTTAGGTCTTGGCTGATTTATTTAGATTTTCCCATGATGTCAAGCAAAGAGGCACGGAGTTTAAAGGTAGGCCTTGAAATACATCCACAGGTACACCTACAATTGACTCAATTGATGTCAATTAGCCTATCAGAAGCTTCTAAAGCTGTGACATAATTTCCTGGAATTTTCCAAGCTGTTTAAAGGCAGAGTCAACTTAGTGTATGTAAACTTCTGACCCACTGGAATTGTGATACAGTGAATTATAAGTGAAATAATGTGTCTGTAAACAGTTGTTACTTGGGTTACTTGGGTCATGCACAAATTAGATGACCTAATTGACTTGCCAAAACTATAGTTTGTTACCAAGAAATTTGTGGAGTGGTTGAAAATGAGTTTTAATGACTCCAACCTAAGTGTATGTAAACCTCCGACTTCAACTGTAAGTATAGTAAAATCTAAATACACAGTGTGTATATTAGTATTATACATGTTAATACAGCTGTCTGGTATCCCTCTGCTGCCAGGCCATGTTGTTATATTAGTATTATACATGTTAATAAAGCTGTCTGTTATCCCTCTGCTGCTAGGCCATGTTCTTATATTAGTATTATACATGTTAATAAAGCTGTCTGTTGTCCCTCTGCTGCTAGGCCATGTTGCTGTTGTTAGTCACATATTTTTTCACCCTATTATTGTTATAACTTTGCTCTTCCAAGCAAACATGCAACCCTTCTTCAACTATTTATATTTAGTCCAAGGCTATGATAGTGATGCTAGCAATAACTCAACGCAACTGGGTCTTCATGTTTCTCTTTCACAAACACTGTTTTCCTCATTGATGATGAAATCCCTGCATGTGTCCAAAATGGCACCCTTTTCCCTATAGTGCACTACTTTTGACCAGAGCCCTATGAGTCAAGAGTAGTGCACTAAATAGGGAATAGTCTTCCATTAAGGACACATATTTGTTTGTGGGATCTCCAGCAGAGGCTGTTTTGTTTTCCCTTGGCATCAGACACACACACACACACACACTTACACACACACACACACACACACACACACACACACACACACACACACACACGGACACACACGGACACACACACACACAACGAGCAGATTATAAACCCACTGGATTATGGGCCATCTTCTCTCCTCATGGCATCAGTTTTAAAATGGAGACTAAATCTCAGTCTGCGTAGATTAACGAACAAACAACACACTCAGTCATTTACACCCAGATGCACCAATATGTAATCTCATCAAGAGATTAGAATATATTCATTTGCTGGAAGCCAAAGAGGAGAACGGAATCGTAATAATACATTTTTTCTCAATTGCTAAAACACTAAAACCCATTGGCTGAACAAAGTTCTCAGTTGCCTGAACTCATCTAGCTAATTATGCCTTAAACCATTTCACATGGTTTGCAGATCTCACTTAGACTTTTCAGCAAAACTCTAAACACATTCTCATTCTCAAAACACATTCTGCACTCTAATGCACATGTCATCCATACTGGTAAACACAAGTGGCAACAATCAAATACAAATAGAGAACATATGTCATTGATTGAACACAACCACTCAAAATTGATTTAACCTGCTTCAAATGATGCGACACAACCGATATAAGCCAGTTCAGAGAGCAAACAGGTTGTTGAAGGTGGGAAGGAGAAAGTCTGAGAATGGATACTGTAGTACAGTGCATTGTAGGAACATTGTGCTTTCCATTTATTAACAGTACTGACATATCAACAAAGAACAAGAATTACAGTATCGCAGAGACAAAGGACAAGTTTGTGAGATGCAGGGTACAGTACTGTAAAAATAGGGATACAAGGAGGAGGAAGAACAAAAAACTAAATTGCAAAGAGCAAAGCAGAGTAGTAATTTCTGATCAATTTTGAGCTACTATGATAGAACATGTTTTCGTTCATCAAAAGACAATGACGGAAAAATATGAATATTTCTTTTGATTAAAAATGTACTTCTCCCTGAGGATTAAAAATAGTGCTTGAAGATGAGGTTTTGTGTTTAATGTTTTCAGGAAATGGAGCAAGGTTTCAGAAATTTTGTTTTAGCAATTGAGAAAAACTGTAAGATAAGACACCTAGATGCTTTTGCTGAAGCTGTAAAATTATGTAGCCTAGGCTACAATTATTTGGTCATAATTAGTGAGGAAAGCATTGATTGGTTCATTTTCTCACTTGTTGAATATTATTTGTTCATCATCATTTCAAATCAAATCCAATTTTATTGGTCACATTCACATGGTTAGCAGATGTTAATGCGAGTGTAGCGAAATTGTTGTGCTTCTAGTTCCGACCATGCAGTAATATCTGACAAGGAATCTAACAATTTCACAACTACATTTTACACACAAGTGTAAAGGAATGAATAAGAATATGTACATATAAATATATGGATGAGCGATGGCCGAACGGCATAGGCAAGATGCAGTAGGTGGTATAGAGTACAGTATATACATATGAGATGAGCAATGTAGGGTATGTAAACATTATATAAAGTGGCATTGTTTAAAGTGACTAGTGATGCATTTATTACATCCAATGTTTAATTTTTAAAGTGGATAGAGATTTGAGTCAGTATGTTGGCAGCAGCCACTCAATGTTAGTGATGGCTGTTTAACAGTCTGATGACCTTGAGATAGAAGCTGTTTTTCAGTCTCTCGGTCCTAGCTTTGATGCACCAGTACTGACCTCGCCTTCTGGATGATAGTGGGGTGAACAGGCAGTGGCTCAGGTGGTTGTTGTCCTTGATTATCTTTTTGGCCTTCCTGTGACATCGGGTGGTGTAAGTGTCCTGGAGGGCAGGTAGTTTGCCCCCTGTGATGTGTTGTGCAGACCTCACTACCCTCTGGAGAGCCTTACGGTTGTGGGTGGAGCAGTTGCCATACCAGGCGGTGACACAGCCTGACAGGATGCACCGGTTGGGCATCTGTAAAAGTTTGTGAGTGTTTTTGTGACAATACAAATTTCTTCAGCCTCCTGAGGTTGAAGAGGCGCTGTTGCGCCTTCTTTACCACGCTGTCTGTGTGGGTGGACCATTTCCGTTTGTCTGTGATGTTTATGCCGAGGAACTTAAAACTTTCCACCTTCTCCACTACTGTCCCGTTGATGTAGATAGGGGTGTGCTCCCTCTGCTGTTTTCCGAAGTCCACGATCATCTCCTTTGTTTTGTTGATGTTGAGTGTGAGGTTATTTTCCTGACAACACACTACGATGGTCATCACCTCCTCCCTGTAGGCCATCTCATCATTGTTGGTATTCAAACCTACCACTGTCTGCAAACTTGATGATTGAGTTGGAGGCGTGCATGGCCACGCAGTCATGGGTGAACAGGGAGTACAGGAGAGGGCTCAGAACGCACCCTTGTGGGGTCCCAGTGTTGTGGATCAGCAGGGTGGAGATGTTGTTTCCTATCCTCACCATCTGGGGGCATCCCGTCAGAAAGTCCAGGACCCAGTTGCACAGGGCGGGGTCGAGACCCAGGGTCTCGAGCTTAATGACGTGTTTTGAGGGTACTATGGTGTTAAATACTGAGCTGTAGTCGATGAACAGCATTCTTACATAGCTATTCCTCTTGTCCAGATGGGTTAGGGCAGTGTGCAGTGGGATTGCAATTGCGTTGTCTGTGGACCTATTGGGGCGGTAAGCAAATTGGAGTGGGTCTAGGGTGTCAGGTACGGTGGAGGTGATATGGTCCTTGACTAGTCTCTCAAAGCACTTCACGATGACGGAAGTGAGTGCTACTGGGCGATAGTCATTTAGCTCAATTACCTTAGCTTTCTTGGGAACGGGAACAATGGTGTACAATGGTGTACCTCTTGAAGCATGTGGGAACAGCACCAGCCAGCTGGTCTGCGCAGGCTCTGAGGACGCGGCTAGGGATGCCGTCTGGGTTCGGCAGCCTTGCGAGGGTTAACACGTTTAAAAGTGGAGACCCCGCAGGTTTTGGTAGCGGGCCGTGTCTGTGGCCGTGTATTGTCCTCAAAGTGAGCAAAGAAGTTGTTTAGTTTGTCTGGGAGAAAGACATTGGGGTCTGCGACGGGGCTGGTTTTCTTTTTGTAGTCCGTGATTGACTGTAGACCCTGCCACATACCTCTCGTGTCTGAGCTGTTGAATTGCAACTCTACTTTGTCTCTATACTGACATTTAGCTTGTTTGATTGCCTTGCGGTGGCAATAGCTACACTGTTTGTATTCAGTTATGTTTTTGATCGCCTTGCCCTGAATAAAAGCAGTTGTCCGCGCTTTCAGTTTTGCGCGAATGCTGCCATCAATCCACGGTTTCTGGTTGGGGAATGTTTAATAGTCACCGTGGGTGCAACATCACCGATACACTTGCTAATAAACTCACTAACACCGATGCACTTGCTAATAAACTCACTCACACCGATGCACTTGCTAATAAATTCACTCACACCGATGCACTTGCTAATAAACTGCCTCTAGTATGCCCCCTTGTTACGCCTCCAGACCAGCCATACCCACCCTGGACAGTCCAACCAAGGCCCAGGGCACTGCCAATGGGCTAGGTCTAAGATCCGTCTCTATATGGTAGTTCTGAATCTTTCTACATCAGTCAGGGTGTGTGTGTGGAGACCCCACACACATGCACACATAGATACATAAATGTGCAAATGTACAGTATGTGCACACTCACACACACAGACACACACACAAACACACACACACTCCCCACCATCTACTAATTAGGAACTAATTATCCAGGCAAGTGTAAACAATCACAGCAGATGGCTGTGAACGTGGCATTAGCACTAATGACCTTGAGCTCTGCATGTGGGACCTGTTCTGAGGCTGTGAGTTACTGTGAGATTCTGTGAGGCTGGTGTTCAATCAGGAAGAGGAAAGGAGGGGCGCAACTTTTGTCACAGTGCATCATCATTAAACACACCATCCAGTTTGATCCATCACACGAGGTTGTGTGTTTATGAGTGTGTGTAACTTGTTTGTTTCATGGGTTTATTTTTGTTGGCTTGTGAGGCCTGGAGCCTGTATTGTTATGTGCTCTCCTCACTGCTTGTCTAGATTAGACTTGCAGATTGACTCGCCACCACGCTGTTTGGAGCTGGAAAAGATCAAATAAGCACATTTGTGGCAGAGTGCCTCCTAGAATGGTTGTGTACTCTTCCTAACCTGCTGATTACGGCGAGTGCTTGAACCTCTGATTGTGTTTATGCTTCACACAAATCCCTTCATCCCTGTCTCTGCTGTCCTCCGCAGTTTGGAGCTTTCTCCATTGATAATGAATGAAGAGCGGTGGCTTATTTCATCTGAGGCACCGCATTCAAATACAGTTTTCCAGATAGAAATGCAATATATAGATCTGTATTCAATTCTATAGTCTTCACGGCAAAGGATCTTGGCTATTGTAGGTGATGTATTTCTATGTGAATTGCCATGTTGGATAGCCAGCAGATACTCTGCTGCTTAATTCATCTACAGGAGAGCAACCACCCCACACGACCTGATCCAGCCTACCACGCCTTGCCCGCTGTCACAGAGAGAGAGAGAGAGAGAGAGAGAGAGAGAGATTGTGTTAGGCAGCTGCTCCCCGCGCTACTCAACACAAATTAATATCTTCATTTGTTGGCTCATTGGCGCCATTAATTGTTTTTGAGTCACTTTATTGGCTGCCTGAGAGGCGGCAGAGCCAGAGGCTTATTGGCCAATGCAGGTCACTCTTTAGAACAATAGTCCTCTCGCTCTATCTCTCTATCTAACCCTTCAATTCTATAC
>NC_092166.1:67645321-67812821 GCF_045791955.1 Oncorhynchus clarkii lewisi
CCTACGGTGAAAAATTGTGGTTGCAGCATCATGCTGTGGGTATGTTTTTAGCGGCAGGGACTGGGAGACTAGTCAGGCTTGAGGGAAAGAAAAACGGAGCAAAGTACAGAGAGATCATTGATGAAAACTTGCTCCAAAGTGCTCAGGGCCTCAGATAGGGACAACGGTTCACCTCCCAACAAAACAATAACCCTAAGCACACAGCCAAGACAACACAGGAGTTGTTTCGGGACAAGTCTCTGAATGTTCTTGAGTGGCCCAGCCAGAGCCTGGACTTGAACCCAATCAAACAACTCTGGAGAGATCTGGTAATAGCTGTGCAGCGACCTGACAAAGCTTGAGAGGATCTGCAAAGAAGAATGGGAGAAACTCCCCAAGTACAGGTGTGCCAAGCTTGTAGCATCATACCCAAGAAGACTTGAGGCTGTAATCGCTGCCAAAGGTGCTTCACTAAAATACTGGGTAACGGGTCTGAATACTAAATGTAAATGTAATATTTTCATTTTTAATAAATTAGCAAAAAAAATCTAAAAAACAGTTTCGCTTCGTCATTATGGGGTATTGAAAAAAACTATTCCATTAATTTTAGAATAAGGCTGTAAACCTACCAAATCATATCCAATCAATTGAATTTACCACAGGTGGACTCCAAGTTGTAGAAACATCTCAAGGATGATCAATGAAAACAGGATGCACCTGAGCTAAATTCCGAGCCTCATAGCAAAGGGTCTGAATACTTATGTTGTGACTTGACTTTAACGTTAATTTGAGGACTGTTATTTATCTAATCAACTAACTATGTTTAATTCTTACCCAATTTAAATTAATAATGTAACAATGAACTCATTAGGATTTGGGCACCTTGAGAGTGGTTCTTTTAAGAGTTACCATCTCCCGAAGTCAACTCTAAAAGGTCTTTACCTATCACATCTATAAACAGTCAACTTCTAAATCATAACCTTGTATCATATCATCATTCTGAACAGTTGTAACCTCCTTGCACCTGCAATGATTCAGTATTACACATATAGGTTTAATTATTTATTTACTAGCTAATTAAATGGTAACACAGGATAAACATACACACTTAACATGTTAAAAACAGGTCCCTAGCGGAATGACACAACATGGCTGCTTGTTACTCTAACTTAATAAGACTCTAACTTAATAAGATTCTAACGTAATACTCTAACAGTAATCATATACTTTGCACACAAACCACCGTCCTCTTTGAGCAAGTATTCATGATTGTTTATATATGAAATGTCTGGGTTCGCCATGTTTCTCTCTCTGAACCAGGCCTCCTTGGAAAGGGGGTTGGGCCTTTTCCCGGCATGCTTGTAAGGCTCTGATTGTCCAAAAGGGTTACAACAAGTCTTCTATTGTTGTTCTCTTCTGTAGTTGTCTGGTATCCAGTGACTTGTCGTGTAAACCTGAACAGGACAACAGAGTTTATGTTCCTTCTATTCGCTCATGAAGATGCTTCTTTGAGGATAGCCTAGCCAGCCTGTTCGATGGTTCCGAGTGGGGTGATGAGAGTAGCGTAATACGATGGTTTGAGCAGAGTAGTAGGATGGTCCTACTTAAATTCGCTTTCGAAGATACTTTACTTAGGACAGCTAATCAGTTGCACCAGTGATTTACACAGTTTGGTTCCGTCAGACTGACACACTCTCTGACCTCACTCGGGGGCGTGACTTGTCACTTGTACAAAGTAATGTAAAACAATTATCTCTTATAGTTTCTCAAATCACGGCAAGCGGTACCGGAGTGCCATGTCTAGGACCAAAAGGCTCCTTAATAGCTTCTACTCCCAATCTATAAGACTGCTGAACAATTAATTAAATGGCCACCGGACTATTTACATTGACAGCTACTCGTTGTTTATCATCTATGCATCGTCACTTCACCTCTATCTACATGTACAATTTACCTCATCTAACCTGCACACTGACTCAGTACCGGTACCCCCTGTATATAGCCTCGTTATTGTTATTTTATTGTGTTACTCTTTTTTATTTTTTACTTAAGTTTATTTGGTAAATATTTTCTTAACTCTTCTTGAACTGCACTGTTGGTTAAGGGCTTGTAAGTTAGCATTTCACAGCATTTTTTCGGCGCATGTGACAAAAAGTTTGATTTGATTTGATCACATCCCTCTGTTAACAAAAACACAAAACATTTTTCAAATGACATGCACAATGCATAGCATGGAAACTTTGCACATGTAGTGGGTATACTTTCCAAATTACAGTATTTCTTTTGTAACATTTTTAATGACATCACAAAATAACAAATACAATTTACATTAGTGTTCTATATATCGCCTCTGACCATTCTCAACGTTCTATGTTAGAAATATTGCTCTAGTATTCAGCTTTGAATGTGTTAGAGTTTCAACGGGAAAAATAATCTTGAAACAAAGAGCATTCCTTGGGTGAATACTGAATACTGCATCTTCTCCACTTGATTCGAGTAGGTGTGTCCAGACTTTTGACTGGTACTGTATATACACAAATTATGATTTGAGTGGTATGACTCTCTATACAGTGAGTATACATTATTTTCATAGGTTCCAATTACTTATTAGAGGTCCTCTCTGAAAACAATCTATTGCTACCTGATCTCCACTACCATGTGTGCGTCCTTCATGTCACCAGATCTCCAGCCAGATCAAGTTGACGCTACTATACACCCCAAAGAACTTTGGGTTAGGACAAATGACCACCGGTGCTGTTCTGTGGAAGGTTGCCCAGCAACCTTAACAGGACACGTGTGACCTAATTTAGAGTATTGTGAATGATGACCCCATCTGCTCTGAAGTGGTGTGAAGAACCAATAACTCTACTGTCACTTTATCCACTACCATCAGACACAGTAAGATCCTGTGTTGAGTAAGTGACATGCATGGATGATTAAATAGGTGCACTGGAGATGGAGTTTGTTATGCTTTATACTGCACAATCTGCATTTCTGTGTGAATGCATTGTGTACTGTTGGAGTTACAGGACACTCTTACATAGAGCTTAGCACGCACACGTGCAAGCGCGCATGCACGCACGCACACACACCATTACCTGCAGAGGCCCCTCCGTCTCCTGCAGGGCTCTCTCCAGCCTTCTCTTCACCTCAGTGAGGGCCATGATCTCGCTCACCATGTTGTCTATCTCATGGTTCAACTCTGACCTCCAGAAACTGATGTCGTTGAGGCGTTCCCCGATGTTCTTACTGGTGGTCTCCTGGGTCCTCCTTGTCAGCTGCTCTTTATCCTGCATCAACCTAATGGTATCCCTCCTCAGCCGCTCCGCACTGTTCCTGGACGACTCCGACTCACGGTAGTTGCTCTGGTTGGACTTGTACCAGTCGTCTGGGGTGTAGCGGGTGATCATGGCTGACCGGTTTGACGGGTAGAACATGGTCTTGGCTCGGACCAGGTCGAAGCCTAGGTTCTCCCTCTGGATGGAGGAGAGGGAGGGGATGGCGGCAGCGCTGCCTGCGCGGTAGTAGGCGTTAGTCCTCCAGGGCTGGTTGGCTCTGGGGTTCATGGCCAGCACAGGCTGGTTGATCCGGTAGGAGGACACCATGTTGGAGATGGCTGGGAAGTATTGGCTGGTTTTGGGTCGGGTGTACTCCGCTGTCAAGGTGGATCCCATTAGCTCCATTTGTCGCTCTTCTTCTCAGGGCTCTTCTTTTCTCCTGAAAACATGCAATATTGGATCTGTGTATTAGTGTATTTGCATATCACGTCATCTGTTATCATTAAGTCTTTATAAGACTGAGAAAGATTGGTCTCTTATATTTTCTTATATTTTCACAAGACCAACACATTCTAATGTCTTCTAGGATTGAAAAGGAGTCGTGATTTAGCCATTTTGTCAATAAATTGATGATTCTGTCAAACAGTTGAGTCATTCTATCGTCGTTTGCAGTCAACAAATGTTTCACTAAACATGTCATGATGACTGATTTAATTGAGAATCTTTGAAGGCAATAAGATACAAAAATCTGAAGTGATGATGCTATACTTGCTCGGCAGTTTCCACAAGTATAGGTAGAAGCAGCCCAATATGGCAACGGGAGTATAGGCAAGTGGGTATGTCGAAAGGAGTGGGTGTATGGAAAGCGAAAGGAGCCGATAAGCCGGCGACCAGTTCATCGGTGTTGTATTGACGTGCCTGCCGACATGCTTCCTACTGGTTATCACGACAGCTAGAACAAGGGGCCAGATGTTTCACTGGATGTATAATTCTGAAGCATCCGGTTGGAATTTCCACTCCCCACCAATATGGTGAGGAGAGGAAGCCCAGTGGCCATCAGTGAGAGAGTCTGCAGCGAGATGGAACTGGGCCGACATTCTGCTGATTTTCTCATCAAATAAAAGCCTGAGCTCAATACAGTTTTCTGTTGTCAAAACTATGATCTGTTACGAAAATAGTGCATTAAGTTTTGTAGACGTGAACCTTTACGTTGTTTACAAGGAGTGCAAGGGTGAACTGAGTTATTGTGCTCACTCACTTTACAGAGAAGGTGTTCCCCAATGGAAATATGCAAAAAAAACCTATCAAGCACCAATAGGATCTTGCTAGCTCATGCTTGGCTCTAACCACCTCCTTGCTTGTTCTGTCCACTATGCTTAATTTGCTCCCATTGATAACGACACAGATGAACAATCTTGGATTACTTGTAAATATCTTTGGTATCACCATTGTGTCGCTATCTGTTGCTGAAGTTGCCAATTTTTCTCCTTCCCATGATTTTATTTCAAGTAGGCCTACACAAGAAATAACTAAGGTTGATAACCATCTAGATGTCATCTTGATAGATACAGTACATACAGTTACTACTCAATGGGGAGGGCAAGAATGGCAACAACACTGGGACACAGTGCCCTTCGCTCCCGCTTAACAAGCACTACTGACCGGCAATAGCATGGGAAGTAGCTACCTACTGTATTAGTCTGGCTGACATTCACAGTAAGCACACACATACTGTACAACACATAAGGAAACAGTACACCCATTGTCAGTACTTTTAATAAAAAATAAACAATTGCCAGTTTAATAACCGACAATGTACCATTCTTTGTGTAAAACCAACAGTGAAATTACGACTCAGATTTATTTTAAACTGCAAAACCCTTACGCACCATTGTACATTATACAAGGGTTGGCTGGCCTTCTCTAGTCAATCGTAGGCTCAGTCACTGGTTTACCTTTATTTACAAAGCCCTTTTGGATTTACAACCATATTATTTAGGCATTTTTATTGTTCAGAAATGTGGTGGGTACTCTCTTTGTTCGCAGGACTTAATCCTGCTAACTGTTCCAAAGGTCCGAACTTAATTTGGTAAAATGGTTTTTATTTACTCTGTGCCATTGGCTTGGAATGCCTTACAAAATACTTTTAAACTGGAAGAACTTGTCCTGATTGGTGTTTTTAAATCATTGATGAAGGATTTTGAGGCTGATTCCCTGACCTGTCAATGTTTTTCATTTTATGTTTTATGATTTTGTTATACTCTTGTGAATTCTGTTTTTTTACTAGACTACCTGTAGTTTTTCATGTTGTCTGTCTGTAATTGTTTAATGACTTGGTGCTGCTTATCTTGGTCAGGACGCTCTTGAAAAACAGATTTTGAATCTCAATGAGCCCTTCCAGATTGAATAAAGGTTAAATAAAATAAATAAATCCTCTGGCTTCAAAACACAAATCGTAGCTCAGTGTACGGTAGTTGAGTGGTAAGAATTGAAATAAATAAAACACTGCTCAATCAAAACCTTCTAACATATAGCAGAGCGCTTTCCACTCACCCACTCCCTTCCACACGCCCACTACTTTCCTTTCCACTCACCCACTCCCTTCCACACGCCCACTACTTTCCTTTCCACTCACCCACTCCCTTCCGCACGCCCACTACTTTCCTTTCCACTCACCCACTCCCTTCCGCACGCCCACTACTTTCCTTTCCACTCACCCACTCCTTTCCACACACCCACTACTTTTCTTTCCACTCACCCACTCCTTTCCACACACCCACTCACCCATACCCCAGTCGCCATATTGGGCTGCTGCTATTCCCATTTCAGTTTCTGAGATGCGATTTGGAAAATTCTAAAGTTAGGCTACTTTCTGATGCCAGACATTTTAAGATATTTAAAATATTTTAGAATATTTCAATATTCCACATTTGCATGAATGTCACACATTTTTGGCATCATCATATCATTGATATATGGAGTAATTGCAAATAATATGAGAAAATTAAATGTCCACTGGGAAAAAAGGTTAATTGAAAGAAATATCACATGGCCAATTGTCTGCGAAAATAGCCATTTAGTCACAGGTATGTGAGCATCTTTTGTAAATAACAGTAGGCTGAATTGAAATAAAATCCACTTACACGTGAATAGACAAAGGTTTCCCCGACACCCAGCGCTAACGGCACACAGGCTCACCTCGACCGGTCCTCACCTAAGAATGAGCTGAAGAATTTAGAAAGGTAATCCAAGATACATTATTGATGGACAAGTTCGCAGGCCACTCCTGCTGTGGGCTCAAACAAACCAATGGCATCTTGGACCGTCCGAAAAGCTGGTTGCTTCAGTTGGGAGGTGAGTTGTCCTACATTCTGGTTGCCACAGAGGTAGTTGCTATGGGTTGCTATGAGAAGCAGTGAGAAGCATTTTTTTTGGGGGGGGGTTAAATACTTCAAGGTAGGCTAGGCCACTGCATAGGAGTATGCAGTTACACAGAACCTTTTCCTTCTGCATACGGTTCAGAGCTATTATAGATTGAATCCATCAAAAAATGTGCTTGATGGACACACTGCGGACGTTATACTTTCAACATCAATGGGTACAGAGAGAGTCCCCACAAAACTGCATGCATTGTGTCTCTTGTAAGCAAAATAATTACTCATTTTGATTATGGGATTTGCTGTGACTTGGAGGACAGTTGGAGTTTAGAGTTACCCACCAAATCCATCATTCTCCTTGGACATAGTCACAGTATAGCCGATTCCATTTGAACAACAGCCATCTACAGCCATTGCAGTAGCTGTAACAGTTGGAGACATTCTGAAATAATTTGCCATGAAAACAAAGCAATACTTTTCAGAAGGTTCAACACATGCTCACCTGTTTCTCTCACCATTTTGAGCCTCAAGCTTATTTTATCACAGCTAAAAGCCAGGGGGGCAGGTTGTAACTCCTGAAATGTAAATACATTTTTTTTTTAAATTTAACCAGGCAAGTCAGTTAAGAACAAATTCTTATTTTCAATGGCGGCCTATGAACAGTGGGCTAACTGCCTTGTTCAGGGGCAGAACAACAGATTTTTACCTTGTCAGACCAGGGATTTGATCTTGCAGCATTTGGGTTACTAGTCCAAGGCTCTAACCAGCAGGCTACCTGCTGCCCCATGAACTGCAAAGAAGCAATAAATACTCATACGGATAGTTAATAATAGGAATACAATTTTACTGTGAAGAAAACACTGCAGCCTGCCACTTCTGATGTGATATTGCACCCCAAAATGAGAAGATCCTTTGCTGATGAAAATATAAAATTATTGCTAAATGCCTTGAAGGTTGCATTTCAAGGCCTCTAAATGTGAATATCAACTTTATGGTTTTTAAAATCAGGCTTCCTGCCTGGTTATGACCAGATGAAATGTGAATGTTGAACATCTGGACGGTAAACGTGTCTGTAATATGTGCAGTCTGTCTGGGCGTTAAGCCCCTCAGCTAAATCATCTATGGCTCTGTTGGATCTAGGCCCAGATCCATGTGCAGATGAAATGGACCATGTGTGTGGGAGAGATAATATCTCCATGGTGTGATTTTGGACATTGGCTCCTGTTGGTTAGGCCTAGGAGTGGCAGACACATCTGGTGGGTGCATTTGGACAGTGGTTGTAAATCTTGGCAGGGGAGGGAGTATGGGCCTCCCTCGCACTACAGCTGTGTATAATAACTCACATTAGAACACACAACTGGACTTCTCCACCACCACCCTCCCAGAATACCTTTTAGTCAAATCAGAATAGGAGGAACTCAAACACCAGCAGAGCTGAAAACCTTCTGATTAGCCATGAAGGAATGTTATAGGGGAAACATTACTTTAGAGTGGACATCTGTGAGTCATATGGATAAGTGTCTGCATTATAACAGCCTGAAAATGGTTGATGGATGGAAAATAGCAGCGTAAATTTGCTGTCACTTTGGCATTTCTGGTAGGATCTCCTCATTTTGGGTTGCAAGATCACATCAGAAGTGGTAGGCTGCTGTGTTTTCATCACCGTAAAATTGCATTTCTATTATTAACTATCCTTATGATTATTTACTGCTTCTTTGCATTTCAGGAGTTACATGGCAACTTTGCTGCTCCTCCCTGGATTATAGATGTGATAAAAATATCTGTCAAGTATACTCCCTCTCCGGCCTCTAGGTCACCAGGCTGCTGATTATCCTGCCCACCTGTCACCATCGTCACGCGTACCAGCGCCTCATGATACTCACCTGGACTCCATCACCTCTTTGATTATCTTTATTACATCTGTCACTCCCCTTGGTTCTTTCCTCAGGTGTTATTGACTCTGTTTTCAAGTCGGTGTGTTGTTTGTGGTTCGTGTTTATTGTTTGTATTCATTCGTTCATTCATTTATTATAACACTCACTCCCTGAACTTGCTTCCCGAATCTCAGCGCACTCGTTACAATATAAACGATATTCAACCAAGATGATGGAAATGCCATTCACGCATTCCCCTGTGGGGGAAGATTCAGAATCTCCTTATTGACGCCAATCAAAATTAGCCTACTTTTAGGCTATTGTTTATATACAGTACCAGTCAAAAGTTTGGACACACCTACTCATTTAAGGGCTTTTCTTTATTTGTACTATTTTGAACAAAAGATGGTCCCACTAAGCTAGTCCCACTATTTTGAACAAAAGATAGTCCCACTAAGCGCAAACCAGATGGGATGGTGTATCGCTACAAAATGCTGTGGTAGCCATGCTGGTTAATTGTGCCTTGAATTCTAAATAAATCACTGACAGTGTCACCAGCAAGGCACACCCACACCATCACACCTCCTCCTCCATGCTTCACGGTGGGAACTACTCATGCGGAGATCATCCGTTCATCCACTCTGCATCTCACAAAGACACGGCGGTTGGAACCAAAAAACCCCCAAAAAATTTGGACTCATCAGATTTCCACCGGACCATTGCCTGTGTTTCTTGGCTCAAGCAAGTCTCTTCTTATAATTGTTGTCCTTTAGTGGTGTCTATGCAGCAATTTGAACCCCTTTGTTATGGTAAGCCTAAATAAATTCAGTGTAGAATTGCGCTTATCAAGTCATAACATAAAATGCATTGACTCAATCTGTGTGGAATAACAGTGTTTGACATTATTTTTTTAATGACTACCTCATATCTGTACCCTACACATCCAATCCAATCTGTAAGGTTCCTCAGTCGAGCAGTGAATTTCAAACACATTCAGCCACAAAGACCAGGTTCAGTCTTCTTTCCAACAGACACTGGGAGACAAATTCACCTTTCAGCAGGACAATAACATAAAACACAAGGTCAAATATACACTGGAGTTGCTTACCAAGACAACATTGAATGTTTTTGAGTGACCTAGTTACGGTTTTGACTTAAATTGGCTTGAAAATATATGGCAAGACTTGAAACTGGTTGTCTAGCAATGATCAACAACCAGCTTGACAGGGCTTAAATAATTTAAAAAGAATAATGTGCAAATACAGTACAATCCAGGTGTACAAAGCCCCTGAGGGACCCAGAAAGACTCACAGCGGTAATCATTTCCAAAGGTGATGCTAACATGTATTTACTCAGGGGTGTGAATACTTATGTAAATGTGTTTCTACAAACATGTTTTCACTTTGTCATTATGGAGTATTTTATGTTGATGAACATGACAAAATGTGGAAAAAGTCAAGGGGTTTGAAAACCTTAAGGCAAAGTATATTTAGTTCAACTAGCAGTTGGTTTTATCACACCAAAGTGCTATCAGACTTCTAATTTATAATAAAATATAATTGTGAATCACAAAAAAAAGAAAAAGTATCAAAGTATTTTGTGTTTTGAAAATACAAATTTCAGTTCTCAAAAGTATTTTGTTATTAAGAACATCAAATCAAACTTTGTCACATGCAAGTGTAGACCTTACCTTATCACATGCAAGACCTTACCGTGAAATGCTTACTTACAAGCCTTTAACCAACAGTGCAGTTCAAGAAGAGTTAAGAAAACATTTACCAAATAAACTAAAGTAAAATTGTTTTTTTACAATACAAAGTAACACAATAAAATAACAATAATGAGGCTATATACAGGGGGTACCTCTCACGTTCGTTGTAATGAGGAGACCAAGGTGCAACGTGATATGAATACATTCTTCTTTATTAAAACGAAGAACACTAAACAAACTAACAAAATGAACGTGAAGCTGAGAGGCAACTACACATAGACAATAACCCACAAAACCAAAATGTAACCTAAAAAGGATCCCCAATCAGAGACAACGCTAAACAGCTGTCTCTGATTGGGAACCAATTAAGGCCACCATAGACCTACATTTACCCAGACAATACCAAAACCCCATAGATATACAAAAAACCCTAGACAAGACCAAACACACATACCACCCTCGTCACACCCTGACCTAACCAAAATAATAAAGAAAACAAAGATAACTAAGGTCAGGGCGTGACAGTATCGTGTCAGTGTGCGGGGGTACAGGTTAGTCGAGGTAATTTGTTCATGTAGGTGGGGGTGAAGTAATTATGCACAGATAGTAAACAATGAGTAGCAACAGTGTTCAAAACAAACGGAGGGGGGTTATTTCTCCAATTTGAAGTTTTTCACATGTATCCTAAAAAATTGATCTAAAAGTATATTTTAAATGTATTTTTTTCTGTATGTGTAGTGTTTGAAGCAGATGAGTTCAGTCTGTCTTCACTTCCAGCAGCATCAGAGCGGTGTCCCAAATGGCACCCTATTCACTTCATAGTGCACTGCTTTTGACCAGAGCCCAATAAGTAACGCACCGTATAGGGAATACAGTGCCATTTTGGACACATCAACAAACAACCTAACCCCACTCTGAGGTAACTACCCTAGGGCCTATAGGTTACAGTCTCCTGGTTAATAATTCATAGCACAGTAGGAGTCCACACAGTAAGCTAATGTAGCACACAATAACAATATGTGTGTCATGTTACCAGAATCTTTTACACTAATCTGGGTAATCAGGATTTTGGGTTTGGACTGACAATGACAGTAGCCCTCCACTCCCAGGGCTTGTCTCCAGTTGTTGTCAGTGTCAGACAGGTGATGAGATGTACTGTATTATATGCAAATTGGGGACAGATACAAAAGCAAAACATTTTGTATGGAAGAGTGATGGTGGCCGGCAGCTATTGGCATTGGTTGTCTTCAGAGATGGGCATTATTTCCATTGGTTGTCTTCAGAGATGGGCATTATTTCCATTGGTTGTCTTCAGAGATGGGCATTATTTCCATTGGTTGTCTTCAGAGATGGGCATTATTTCCATTGGTTGTCTTCAGAGATGGGCATTATTTCCATTGGTTGTCTTCAGAGATGGGCATTATTTCCATTGGTTGTCTTCAGAGATGGGCATTATTTCCATTGGTTGTCTTCAGAGATGGGCATTATTTCCATTGGTTGTCTTCAGAGATGGGCATTATTTCCATTGGTTGTCTTCAGAGATGGGCATTATTTCCATTGGTTGTCTTCAGAGATGGGCATTATTTCCATTGGTTGTCTTCAGAGATGGGCATTATTTCCATTGGTTGTCTTCAGAGATGGGCATTATTTCCATTGGTTGTCTTCAGAGATGGGCATTATTTCCATTGGTTGTCTTCAGAGATGGGCATTATTTCCATTGGTTGTCTTCAGAGATGGGCATTATTTCCATTGGTTGTCTTCAGAGATGGGCATTATTTCCATTGGTTGTCTTCAGAGATGGGCATTATTTCCATTGGTTGTCTTCAGAGATGGGCATTATTTCCATTGGTTGTCTTCAGAGATGGGCATTATTTCCATTGGTTGTCTTCAGAGATGGGCATTATTTCCATTGGTTGTCTTCAGAGATGGGCATTATTTCCATTGGTTGTCTTCAGAGATGGGCATTATTTCCATTGGTTGTCTTCAGAGATGGGCATTATTTCCATTGGTTGTCTTCAGAGATGGGCATTATTTCCATTGGTTGTCTTCAGAGATGGGCATTATTTCCATTGGTTGTCTTCAGAGATGGGCATTATTTCCATTGGTTGTCTTCAGAGATGGGCATTATTTCCATTGGTTGTCTTCAGAGATGGGCATTATTTCCATTGGTTGTCTTCAGAGATGGGCATTATTTCCATTGGTTGTCTTCAGAGATGGGCATTATTTCCATTGGTTGTCTTCAGAGATGGGCATTATTTCCATTGGTTGTCTTCAGAGATGGGCATTATTTCCATTGGTTGTCTTCAGAGATGGGCATTATTTCCATTGGTTGTCTTCAGAGATGGGCATTATTTCCATTGGTTGTCTTCAGAGATGGGCATTATTTCCATTGGTTGTCTTCAGAGATGGGCATTATTTCCATTGGTTGTCTTCAGAGATGGGCATTATTTCCATTGGTTGTCTTCAGAGATGGGCATTATTTCCATTGGTTGTCTTCAGAGATGGGCATTATTTCCATTGGTTGTCTTCAGAGATGGGCATTATTTCCATTGGTTGTCTTCAGAGATGGGCATTATTTCCATTGGTTGTCTTCAGAGATGGGCATTATTTCCATTGGTTGTCTTCAGAGATGGGCATTATTTCCATTGGTTGTCTTCAGAGATGGGCATTATTTCCATTGGTTGTCTTCAGAGATGGGCATTATTTCCATTGGTTGTCTTCAGAGATGGGCATTATTTCCATTGGTTGTCTTCAGAGATGGGCATTATTTCCATTGGTTGTCTTCAGAGATGGGCATTATTTCCATTGGTTGTCTTCAGAGATGGGCATTATTTCCATTGGTTGTCTTCAGAGATGGGCATTATTTCCATTGGTTGTCTTCAGAGATGGGCATTATTTCCATTGGTTGTCTTCAGAGATGGGCATTATTTCCATTGGTTGTCTTCAGAGATGGGCATTATTTCCATTGGTTGTCTTCAGAGATGGGCATTATTTCCATTGGTTGTCTTCAGAGATGGGCATTATTTCTGCGACGTGTATTTGAAATATGGATTTGAATTACTTCTGAGCTGAACTGCACTCCAATGTATTTTGTAATAAGACACTTTGGAAAGCTGCAATTTGTATTTTCAAAAATGTATTGTCCATCTTTTACCCTATATTGGTATCAAAAGTCTGATGGCACTATGATGTGATGAGTGTCTGCTAAATGTACATGCATAGAGTGCCTACAGAAGGTCTATACCTCCTTTACATGTTTTCACATTTTTCACACATTTTTCACGCAAGAAAGCTGTGAATAATTTGGAATAAGATTCTACCAACTGCATAACATCTTTGGGCAAGATACAGTTCTTTCAGAAAATATTCATACCCCTTGACTTATTCCACATTTTGTTGTGTTACAGCCTGATTCAAAATTGATTAATTCCCCCCCAAATCTCACCCATACCCCATAATCACAAAGTGAAAACATGTTTTTAGAATTCTGAGCAAACGATAATGAAATACGAAAATACACTACATAAACAAAAGTATGTTGTCACCTGCTCACCGAACATCTCATTCGAAAATCATGGGCATTAATATGGAGCTGGTCCCACCTTTGATGCTATAACAACCTCCACTCTTCTTGGAAGAGTTTCCATTAGATGGTTGAACATTGCCGCGGGGACTTGCTTCCATTCAGCCATAAGAGCATTAGTGAGGTCGGGCACTGATGTTGGGTTATTATGCCTGCGTCGCAGTCGGCTTTCAAATTCATCCCAAAGGTGTTCGATGGAGTTGAGGTCTGGGCTCTGTGCAGATGTTGCTTTTGGAACTGTTCAGACTGATGACAAACATTTTTATGCTCTACGTGCTTCAGCACTCGGCAGTCCCGTTCTGTGAGCTTGTGTGGCCTACCACTTCGCAGCTGAGCCATTGTTGCTCCCAGACGTTTCCACTTCAAAATAATAAAACATACAGTTGACTGGGGCATCTCTAGCAGGGCAGAAATTTGACGAACTGACTTGTTGGAAAGGAGGCATCCTACTGTATGACAGTGCCACGTTGAAAGTCACTGAGCTCTTCAGAAAGGCTGTTCTACTGTCAATGTTTGTTTATGGAGATTACATGGCTGTGTGCTCGATTTTATACACCTGAAATAGCCAAATCCACTCATTTGAAGGGGTGTCTACATACACTATATACGTCTCTAAAATTCTTCAAACTCTGTCAAATTGGTTTTTGATAAATGCTAGACAACCATTTTCAGGTCTTGCCATAGATTTCCAAGTAGTAAATTGTCCAAAGGAACATTCACATTCTTGTTAAGCATTTCCAGTGTAGATTTGGCTTTGTGATTTAGGTTATTGTCCTGCTGAAAAAGTGAATTCATCTCCCTGTGACCGGTGGAAAGCAGACTAAACCAAGTTTTCCTCAAAATGTTTGCCTGTGCTTAGCTCCATTCTTTTTATTTTTTATCCTGAAAAACTCCCTAGCCCTTAATGATTACAAGCGTACCCATAACATGATGCAGCCACTACTATGCTTGAAATTATGGAGAGTGGTACTCAGCAATGTGTTGTACTGGATTTGCCCCAAACACAACATCTTGTATCGAGGACAAAAAGTGAATTGCTTTGCCACATTATTTACAGTCTTATTTTAGCCTTGTTGCAAATAGGATGCAGGTTTAGGAATATTTGTATTCTGTACAGGCTTCCTTCTTTTCACTCTGTCAATTAGGTGCTATTGCGTAGTATCTACAATGTTGTTGATCCAGCCTCATCCACAGCCCTTTAAACTCAAACTATTTTATAGTCACCATCGGCCTCATGGTGAAATCCCTGAGTGGTTTCAAATCAAATTGTATATGTCACGTGCCGAATACAACCTTACCTTGAAATTCTTACTTACAAACCCTTAACCAACAATGCAGAGTAAAAAAAAGGAAGGAAAAAAGGAAGGAAAAATACTAACACAATAAAATAACAATAACGAGGCTATATACAAAGGGTAGCTGTATTGTGTGTGTGTGTGTGTGGTATTCAGACCCCGTGACTTGTTATTACAACCTTATTATAAAATTGATTAAAATATTTTTTTCCCATCACCAATCTACACACAATACCCCATAATGACAAAAAAAAAGAAAATTCTGAAAATGTATTACAAATAAAAAACTGAAGTATCAAATTTACATAACCATTCAGACCCTTTACATTCCTTTGCTGAAGCACCTTTGGCAGCGATTACAGCCTGAAGTTTTGTTGGCTATGCCACTACAAGTATTTGGGGAGTTTCCCCCATTCTTCTCTGCAGATCCTTTCAAGCTGTCAGGTTGGATGGAGAGTGTTGCTGCACAGCCATTTTCAGGTCTCTCCAGAGATGTTTGGTTGGGTTCAAGTCTGAGCTCTGGCTGGGCTATTCAAGGACATTCAGAGACTTGTCCATAAGCCACTCCTGCGTTGTCTTGGCTGTGTGCTTAGGGTTGTTATCCTGTTGGTAGGTGAACCTTCTCCCCAGTCTGAGGTCCTGATGTCTCTGTACTTTGCTCCATTCATCTTTCCCTCAATCCTGACTAGTCTCCCAGTCCCTGCCACTGACAAATATCCCCACAGCATGATGCTGCCACCACCACCATGCTTCACCGTAGAGATGGTGCCAGGTTTCCTTCAGACGTGACGCTTTGCATTCAGGCCAAATAGTTCCATCTTGGTTTCATCAGACCAGAGAATCTTGTTTCTCATAATCTGAGAGTCTTTAAGTGCCTTTTGGCAATCTCCAAGAAGGCTGTCATGTGTCTTTTACTGATGAGTGGCTTCCATCTGGCCACTACTATAAAGGCCTTATTGGTGGAGTGCTGCAGAGACGGTTGTCCTTCTGGAAGGTTCTCCCATCTCCAGAGAAGAACTCTGGAGCTCTGTCAGAGTGACCATCGAGTTCAAGTCACCCCCCAGACCAAGGCCGTTCTCCCCCGATTGCTCTGTTTGGCTGGGCTGGCCATCTGTAGGAAGAGTCTTTGTGGTTCAATACTTATTCCGTTTAAGAATGATAGAAGCCACTGTGTTCTTGCATTTTTTGGAACCCTTCCCCAGTTCTGTGCTTTGACAATCCTGTCTCGGAGCTCTACGGACAATTCCTTCGACCTCATGCCTTGGTTTTTGCTCTGTCATGCTCTGTCAACTGTGGGACCTTATATAGACAGGTGCCTTTCCAAATAATGTCCAATCAATTTAATTGACCAGAGGTGGACTCCAATCAAGTTGTAGAAACATCAAGGATGATCAATGTAAACAGGATGCACTTGAGCTCTATTTCGAGTCTCATTGCAAAGGGTCTGAATAGTTATGTAAATTTGTTTTTTCTGTTTTTGTTTCTATAAACATTTGCAAACATTTCTAGAAACCTGTTTATGGGGTATTGTGTGTAGATTGATGAGTTTTCATTTTTTTTATTTAATACATTTTAGAATAAGGCTGTAATGTAACAAAATGTGGAAAAAGTCAAGGGGTGTGAATACTTTCCGAAGTCACTGTAACTGTCTATCATCCATGTCCTTGCATGTTCGCCAGTAGAACGGAGGTGAAGGCGGATTATACACTCCCCAACGCAGTCTCTCCAGGCATCTGGCTCGTTGTCCTCTGTAGTGGCCTCTCCTCTTTTTACTAATGACGGGGATTTGGGCCTGGTTCGGGAAGTGCAGTATATCCTTCGCGTCCGACTCATTAAAGAAAAAAATCCTTCTCCGGTTCGATTTGAGTAATTGCTGTCCTGATGTCCATAAGCTCTATTCAGTCATAAAAAAGCTCTATTCAGTCAGAAAAGTGAAAAACTGCACAAAAATTGCACAATTGGTCATGAGCCCGAGTTAGGAAGGATGCCTGTATCTTTGTTGTGACTGGGAGTATTGATACACCATCCAAAGTGTAATTAATAAAATCATCACGCTGAATGGGATATTGAATATCTGCTTTAAAAATTTTTTTTACCACCAGTATTTGCTCTTCTTTGCTTCTTTAGGGCTCCAGAGAGGCACAGCGGTCTAAGGCACTGCATCTCAGTGCAAGAGGCATCACTACAGTACCTGGTTCGAATCCAGGCTGTATCACATCTGGCTGTGATTAGTCCCATAGGGCGGCGCACAATTGGCCCAGTGTGTTCCGTGTTTGGCCGGGGTAGGTCGTCATTTTAAATTAGAATTTGTTCTTAAACTTCATTGGGATAGGGGGCAGTATTTTCACGTCCAGATGAAAAGCGTGCCCAAAGTAAACTGCCTGTTTCTCAGGCCCAGAAGCTAGGATATGCATATAATTGGTAGATTTAGATAGAAAACACTCTAAAGTTTCTAAAACTGTTAAACGCATGTGTGTGAGTATAACAGAACTGATATGGCAGGCGAAATCCGGAGGACAAACCACCCCCCCCCCCAAACAAATTCAGCTTACCACTGTTTTCAATGGATAGTACTATAATTATAAGTCCAAGTCCTCCCAAATTGTAGTTCCTAGGGCTTCCACTAGATGTGGAAAGAGTTTCAGGCTGGTTTTTGGAAAAATGACCCAGAAATTGTAGTTTTTCTAGGTGGCTCCCATTTTGGCTGTAGTGTTTCCAAGCGCGTGGAGGAAAGCGTGTTCTTTCTTTTTTATCTGTGGTAATGAACAAACTATTCTAAACTATTCTCCATCTCAACTTTTATCATTTATTTGTGTATTAGGATATCTAAGATTTGATTATGTTTGGAAAAGTTTATTAGTAACGTTTGGGATTAATTTTGTATGCATTTTGATGGAGGGAAACTGGATGGATTATTGACTGAAGCATGCCAGAGTTTTTATGGACATAAAGAAGGAGATTATCGAACAAAAGGACCATTTGTGATGTAACTGGGACCTTTTGGAGTGCCAACAGAAGAAGATCATCAAAGGTAAGGCATTTTTTATATCGCTATTTCTGACTTTCTGACCAGCACCTGCCTGGTTGAAATATGTTTTTTATGTGTTGGTATGCGGGGCGCTGTCCTCAGATAATCGCATTTGGCGCTCTGCAATTTCACCGGATGTTGTCGAGATGTCCCGCTAGCGGCACGCCTATCCCAAACAGGTTTTAACTGACTTGCCTAGTTAAATAAAGGTTACATTTGGAAGCAAAAACAAACAAAACGCAAAGCATTAGAAAAACCTCCCTGTTCTTTGTGGTTAAATCTGTGTTTGAAATTCACTGCTCGACTGTGTGGGTTACAGAGATGAGGTAGTCATAAAGAAAATATGTTTAACACTATTATTGTACACAGAGTGAGTCCATGCAACTGATTATATGACATGTTAAGCACATTTTTCCTCTTGCCATAACAAAGGAGTTGAATACCTATTGACTCAAGACAATTCAGATTTTAATTTTTAATTAATTTGTAAGAAAAAAATAATAATCATAATTCTACTTTGACATGGGGTATTTTGTGTAGGCCAGTGAAAAAACTAATCTCAATTTAATTCATTTTCAATTCAGGCTGTAACACAAAACAATGTGGAAAATAACACTTTCTGAGGCATCCATATTTTTTGTCAAAATTGCATAAACTCATTAAATTTGGTTGGGATGGACAGCAATATTCAAGCATTGTCTCAGATTTTTTAAACAGATTTAAGTCAGGACTGAGACTAGACCACGCAGGAACACTCAACACCTCCTGAATAGCCAATATAGTGTGCTTTGCATAAAAATGTGTGTAACTGTCCCACTGAAAAATTATACTCTATCCTAGGGTTAGGTTTTCAGAAGACTGGGGTGTGTTTTCCTCTAACGTTTTAGCTGGTCTTTGCTCCTTTCATATTTATTTTGATCATAACAAACTCCCCAGTCCTGCCGGTGACAATCAACCATAACATGATGCTGTTTTGTCAAATCAACTGAACTTAGGCAAAACTTAGACTTCAGCAACCAGGAAATTGTGAAGTGATTTCTCCATATTGCACCTTTAATTTGAAAAGATTTGTGTGACTTTCTTTCACTTTGAAAATGTGGAGATTTGTAATTTAAAATGATAAGGCAGCAAAATGTGAAGAAAAAAAAGAATAAGGGGGTGTAGACTTTCTGGCACGGTCTTTTAAAAATGAACAATTACACACCCCGCTCCAAAACACCGCTCCGAAACAAGACCGATGACAATGCTTTGCAGTTGTTCATTTTCACAAATAAATGTATATCTTGGTAATTTAGCAGATGCTCTAATCCAGTGACAGTGCATTCAACTAATGTAGATAAACAACAACATATCGCAGTTATAGCAAGGAAGACGTTTCTGTAACCTTTACTGAGAATGTTGTTGCTGTTTGGCCACCTACTTGCACAGTTATTTTTGTGTTTTAAATACAAAATATATGTATTTTAATTCATTACAATACTTTGCAATAGTATCTTCTATTTTATTGCGATACATTTATCTTTAGGGTATTTTGTAAGAGTAACTTGTGATGTATCGCCTTCCCTGGTTGTCATCAGTGTCATCTCACAGCTGCAGTTACTCAGCAGAGTTTTTTGGATTGTTTGCGGAATGGGTGTCACAAGGAGGAATATGTACACAACAGCAGGAACTATGTACTGTAAGTGCTACTGTCTCTGCTTGATCACATGAATATGATCCTGACAGCAAATGACTGAGGATCACTTCCTATTTCCTTTCCTTTCTGAATGTATTTACACAATGAAAGGCGGTGGTTGTGAATGATTTAGGTCCTTCCGTAGTAGATACACTCACGTAGTTGAGCTATTGTAGCCTAGCCTAAATATTCTCACCCAACAGTCAGCCCAATACGGCTCCCCTCTGCCTAATATAGACAGTGCCTCATGCTGGACTGTTGTCTTAGCGATAGGACTCCTCATTGTTTTGTTTTCCATGGCATGAGCCTGTCACTATTACTCTACCGTGATTGTCTCCCCTGGGGTCCTGTGCTTTCACTACAATAACACTGCATTACCGCTTTCCTTTTCCACCAGCCTGATTTAACAGGATGACTGGACAGACTGATGCCCTCCAGACCTGGATTCAAACACTATTTGAAATCATTCAAATACTTTGAGCATTTGCTTTAGCCCACCTGGAGTGTCCGGTGGGTAAGGTTTGCACTTTTGGCACTGTCTAATGGTTATTTTGCAACAGGCAAACTAAATCAATCCCAGAATTTTTTTTTCTTTATGATTTCAAATAGTATTTGAACCCTGGTCTGCTGCTCTCAAACAGAAAGTTAAAAGCTATTCCCACTGAGTCACACTCCCCAGTAATGCTGAATTAACAGGGCTTTTAAAGCCAGAGATTTGGGCAGTGTATTTCCACAAAGGTATGTTCCTATATCATTGTTTGGCACAACATTCATTTGGAGACTTGAACTGTATAGCAAATAAGAACGTTTGGGTGTTCGTTATTAAAGAGGCAGTGTTTCACAGGTCTGTTGTGACTGGAATTACCCGATAAATCATGCTGCCCTACCTGTGAATCTCACAATTTTCATCAGAGATACTAGGCATTTGCATTAGACATTTGCAATAGACTAGCTAACCTCATAGACATACCGGGTCCAGAGTGTGCGCCATAGAGATTATACTATACGTTTCTAGGATCAAGGTAGTTTGCTACTGTGCGTCTCTTATACTCTTTCCTGACCTGCTCTTGGCTACACTTACTACACTTTCAGTCCTCTATTAATGAAGGATGTCCAACGGGCTGCAGGCTTCTGTTTCTCACTATCTACTGTAGTTTAACTCCAGTGGTTCTAGGGAGGCGGGGCCTTATGGTCCACACGGTCCATGTTCATTACAGCACCGTTTCCGTTCAATTGAACATTCCATAACGTAAAAACATACTGAACACAGCCCTGGTTATACTGGGACTGAACGCTGCCCGGCCTTATCATACTGGTGAGTGATGCATTCAATTTGGTGCAACCAAGCCAGGGTTACTATTGTCCCAGGGAGGTTTAGATTTAGAATGGAAGGAATGTCATTTCATTGCTCCACCCCCACCGCTGACCCATTGGTGGCCTCCCTTCCAGGCAGATTGCTCAAGAGGGTCTTTAAAAATGGATGTCTATCCACGTCCTGAGGATGTCGGGAAATGCCTTCAAAACTGGCCACTAAGGGCAATAGTAAGTGCTATTCCCATCAAGTAAGCTTGGGTTTTGCTAGCGCTCTCTAGACTGGGGTGGCAGATGAGTATAATCCCATGACTCTGGATCTGAAGGTTGCATGTTTGAGCCCAGTGGTGGACACTTGTTTTTTTTGTTTTGTTTAAACCCTATCCCAAACCTTAACCCTTGCCTTAACTATTCGGAATGAGTGCCCAAACTTGATGTTTAACCCTATCCAAAACCTTTACCTTATACAGTTGATGTTTGGAGAAACAGAACAATACTGAGCCAGGAGTCAACCCAGGGTGTCAAAACCACTTTAAATTGAACGTTTGGAGTAACTTTGATATTTGACGATGGTAAAACATGGATAAACGTCTAATTCTGCAGTGAGACTGTGAGTGCTGGTTGCTTTCCTCAACAGCATCACTTAACATGCAGCTAAGTTTAAAAAGGCCATCCGTATGGTTCAGCCTCCTGCGCTGACGCCCTGATCTCACACACTAAAAATACAAACCCAGAAAAACACGAACAGGTTTCAGCCAATCAGCCCCCTTATGAAAGTCCTCCCGATAATAGTTCTGTTCTAAACGTCCTTTGGAAAAGTGCTCCCTTGCCATCCCTCTGAGCACTCCCAGTAGGCCTCAGCCTAGAACGTGAGTGGAACGTTATAGGGGCCTATATTTACTCCAGCCCTGTGCACCACATCACAAGGGTCTGTTCTGAACCACTACATACTATATGTCTGAGGGAGCAAACAGACTCACTATCCCAATCACTTAGAGGATTACATTTTTTTTACTGGTCTTCCAGTGGGAACATATGAGGTCATTAGTACATTAGTTCAAATTAAAAATTAATCCACATTGTTTTGCTCAACATCAACACACTGTATTCACATGGGGACCATATTAGAAATAGTCTCTCTCTATCTCTTTGATTCAAAGCCAGTTTATGCAGTACAGGGATTATAAGAATTAAACTAGACACATAAAATATTTGGTATTCAGATGAATCCCGACAACCAGAATGTTATCCATGAAATTCCATCCAAATGCATTTAAATCTGAGGGTATCTTGAAACAGTGACAGCACTCGGTTTAGAGAGATGCTGCCCAACCCAGTTGAGATCCCTGATGAAAAGTGAGCCGGGCAGGGCAGGTATCAAAGCATCATCTGACCGGTAAGCTGAGTCATGTGGTCTGATATTAAGTCAGTGTTGCCAGCCCTGAGCAGGGTGCTGTGGAGAGAGCCAGGGAAGCATTTGAGGCCTTACTGGATTTGTTTGATTGGGGCATGCCAGTACCTGCGTGGGTCTGAGACCTGAGACCTGAGACCTGATACCGTGTTACATTTGGAGAGAGAGAGGAGAGATGGACGCCGGCAGAGAACCTAAAACCAGTGCTCTCGGGTGACGGCAGTCACGGCACGCAGGGGCTTGGATTTCAGCGTTCCATCCATCAGTCAGTGTGTGTGACAGTGTGACAGCAACCTGGGGTGACTGGGACTACACACACACATTGGGGAAAGGAGTTGGACAGTCTCATACGCACGCACACATGCATACACACAAACACACACCACACACTGCCTTAGACTAAGCCTTGCCACACCCTTCACCCCTCCACCCCAAAACATGTCACACGCTTGTCAGGTAAGAATAGACAGGAGCAGAACCAAGATGTCCGACTTATTCTCTAAACACTGTTAAGCTCCAGTGAAAACACACTCATGTCTGTTGCCTCTCCGGCTGCTATGTTTTTATTCCTCTCTCTCCGTGCCGTAGCTTCAGACTGGTGTTTCCTGCTTGGCTATATGACAGAATGACTATCAAACTAACCCCCCCCCCCCCCCGCTGCTTTCTTGCCTACCACTCACACACACACTCACACTCACACGCCAGACCCACTGGCTCCAGGTCATCTACAAGTCCATGCTAGGTAAAGCTCCGCCTTATCTCAGTTCACTGGTTACGATGGCAACACCCATCCGTAGCACGCGCTCCAGCAGGTGTATC
The DNA here is from genome assembly GCF_045791955.1 of Oncorhynchus clarkii lewisi. Lineage (NCBI taxonomy): Eukaryota > Metazoa > Chordata > Actinopteri > Salmoniformes > Salmonidae > Oncorhynchus > Oncorhynchus clarkii. The sequence continues at coordinate 67,668,663 of NC_092166.1, forward strand.
TCACTGATCATCCCTAAAGCCAACACCTCATTTGGCCGCCTTTCGTTCCAGTTCTCTGCTGCCTGTAACTGGAACGAATTGCAAAAATCGCTGAAGTTGGAGACTTTTATCTCCCTCACCAACTTCAAACATCTGCTATCTGAGCAGCTAACCGATCGCTGCAGCTGTACATAGTCTATTGGTAAATAGCCCACCCATTTTCACCTACCTCATCCCCATACTGTTTTTATTTATTTTTCTGCTCTTTTGCACACCAATATCTCTACCTGTACATAACCATCTGATCATTTATCACTCCAGTGTTAATCTGCATAATTGTAATTATTTGCCTACCTTCTCATGCCTTTTGCACACAATGTATATATAGACTCCCCTTTTTTCTACTGTGTTATTGACTTGTTAATTGTTTACTCCATGTGTAACTCTGTGTTGTCTGTTCACACTGCTATGCCTTATCTTGGCCAGGTCGCAGTTGCAAATGAGAACTTGTTCTCAACTAGCCTACCTGGTTAAATAAAGGTGAAATAAAAAATAAAATAAATAAAACACTCGCACACGCACACGCACACGCACACACACACACACACACACACACACACACACACACACACACACACACACACACACACACACACACACACACACACACACACACACACACACACACACACACACATTGTAGGGAACTCAATCTACTCTCATGAATTGTGGATGGGTCTGCCATTGAGGAGGGCTGTCACACCTGGAAGGAGAACAGGAGAGGAAGTGAGCTGGTAAAACTGATGACACTGTCAGAGCTCCCCTGCCGAGCAGATGGCGTGGCCCTGCAGGGAAAATCAGAGGACCGCTCCAGGCTCTTCTGATGTCATAGTGTGCATCCCAAATGGCACCCTATTCCTTATGCAGTGCACTACTTTTGACCCGGTAGGTGGTCTTTTAGGATTATGTTTAGTAGTCTACACTGAGAGACAGTTTACACATTTTTACATGCAGTATTTGCCTTGATTAGCGAATTGTTTTACATTAAACTTGACAGGTTGTGTCTTGCATCAGTATTATCCATGTAACAGCACTTACATATTGGCATCAGAAACAACTCACTCATATAAAGAAAGATACTATAAGAGCTTGACTTTGTTCTGTAAACAGAGAGACCAACATTTCCCTGTGGTTTGTTTTCTCATTAAGCTGTAACTATTAGTGGTTGGTCTGCCCGTTAGCAACAGCTCGGCTACATTATGAAATGACTTTGATTGGATAAGTGGGTGATGTTATTTGGTGACCACAGTCCTCTGGCACGGTTGTGTGGTGTTTTTATCTGCTGTTCTACTGCAAGGTTTTGTGAGAACCCTTATTGAGAGACATATGAGGAATGTTCTAAATCTTGTCCTCGGATTTCTGTGGTCTCCATTGTTAAGTCATTGTTAAGTGGTCTCCTAAGTCAGGTCGGTTTCATATAAGTACAGTATCCATAAGTCCTATGTTTCTTCATGATGCTAAACAGACCAGCTATGACCTCTGTAAGGCAATCAAAGAGGCTAAACAACAGTACGGGGATAAAGTGGAGTCACAATTCAACACGGGACACAATGTGGCAGGGACTTCAGTCAATCATAGTTCATGAAGGGAAAACCAGCCATGTCATGCTCAGCTAAGCTGAACACCTTCTTTGCCCGCTTTGAGGAGAATGACACTGAGCCACTGACGCATCCCCCGCTTCTCACAAGGACTGTGGGTTCTCGATCTCCATGGTCGATGTGAGTAAGCCTTTCATGCGAGCCAACCCTTGGAAGGAGGGTGGCCAAGTCAGCATTCCAAGCCGCGTCCTCAGAGCATGCACAGACCAGCTGGCTGGAGTGTTTATGGACGTATTTAATCTATCATTAAACCAGTCTGTTGTCCCCACTTGCTTCAAGATATTCTCCATTGTTCCAGAACCCAAGCAAGCGAAGGAAAGTGAGCTAAATGACTATCGCCCGGTAGCACTCACTTCTGTTACAATGACGTGCTTTGAGAGGCTAATCAAGGACCATATCAGCTCCACCTTACCAGACACCCTCGACCAACTACAATTTGCATACAGCCCCAACAGATCCACAGATGACTCAATAACCACTGCACTGTACCCCTCCCTATCCCACCTGGACAAGAGGAATACCTACAGTACCAGTCAAAAGTTTGAACACACTTACTCATTCCAAGTTTTTTTCTTTAGTTTTATTATTTTCTACATTGTTGAATAATAGCGAAGTCATCACAATGATGAAATAACATATGGAATCATGTACTAACCAAAATAGTGTTTAATAAATCAAAATATATTTTATATTTGAGATTCTTCAAAGTAACCACCCTTTGCCTTGACAGCTTTTGATTATTTGAATACTTTTTTGGTTACTACATGATTCCATACGTGTTATTTCATCATTTTGATGTCTTGTAGCTGACTATAGTAGCTGGAAACAGCATGGATAGCCTTAATTTCTCAAAACAAGAATAGACTGACAAGTTTCAGAAGAAAGTCTTTGTTTCTGGCCATTTTGAGCCTGTAATCAAACCCACAAAGGTTGATGCTCCAGATACTCAACTAGTCTAAAGATTTTATTGCTTCTTTAATCAAACAACAGTTTTCAGCTGTGCTAACATACAGCAATTTCAAAATGGTTTTCTAATGATCAATTAGCCTTATAAAATGATAAAATTGGATTAGCCAACACAACAGGCCATTGGAACAAAGGAGTGATGGTTGCTGATAGTGGGCCTCTCTACGCCTATGTAGATATTCCATAAAACATCTGCCGTTTCCAGCTACAATAGTACAATAGCTACATTTATATTATTAACAATGTCTACACTGTATTTCTGATCAATTTGATGTTATTTTAATGGGCTTTTTTTGTGCTTTTCTTTAGAAACAAGGGCATTTCTTAGTGACCCCAAACTTTTGAACGGTAGTGTATATGTATGTATGTATGTATCTATCATCTGCAAATCTGTGTACTAGACTAATACACTTTGAATTAAAACATTTTTTTTAACACAAAATAGAGACATGAGTATTGTGTGAGACACTATGGTAGGTGTGTGTCTGCGTGACTTTATGGTGTTTAATGTGTGGTTGCATGTTATTTTAGTGTGTCTGTCTCCCTGTGAGGTTGTTGTCTGAGGGAAAAAGCCTTGGAGGCTCAAAGTATGTGGTTCTATTATATAAAGAGCGGAACCAAATGGGCGCTCAGTTCTACATCAGATCAGAGGAAGTACAAAGCAGAGCAGAAAGACATTCTCTAGTGCTTTGTTTATACTGTAAGGTCCCGAGTCAGCACTCCAGCTTCATATCAGTCACACCATTGTTCACGTCTTACTAGAAAGAGTAATAGTAGTTTGACTTAAGATGTTAGACTAAAGTGATACATTTGATTTGATTCTATAACTACCTTAAAGATGTCCTTACTTCCATGTATTGTGTGTTTGGTGCTGGCCTTAGTAGACCTTAGTAGACCCATAACTCCACTGTTAAATCTTTCATTACCTCTTTAACATGACAGTAATGGTAAGTGTTAATGGGTGGTGGCCCGGCCTGAGGAAAACTGTTAATCAACTACAGGTCTTGTTACATGCCTGGTCTCTCAGGTGTGCAAATCATTATCCTCCTACTTCCTTCCTTCTCAGGAAGATGACATCACTCACACCCTAACTTTCCCCGATCCATCCCTGGAGTCAGACAACCAGACACTGAGATACATGTAACTGCCAAAATAAAAGATGCACCAACATAAAGTGTCTTAAGGGTGTTGGGCCACCACGATCCACAAGAACAGCTTCAATGCACCTTGGCACAGATTCAAAAAGTGTCTGGAACTCTATTGGAGGGATGCGACACCATTCTTCCATGAGAAATTCCATCATTTGGTGTTTTGTTGATGGTGGTGGAAAACGCTGTCGCTCCAGAACCTCCCATAAATGTTCAATTGGATTGAGATCCGGTGACACACACGCATAGGGCTGTTGTGGTGACCGTATTACCGCCACAATTCCACATGACCGTTTAGTCACGGTAATTAAGTTTCTTCAAGCTCTGATGCTGCTGTTCATTAGTAGCATACCATACTTGCTAACTGCCTGGTAATCAGCACTCCATTGTCTCTCTAATCACTTTTATATCAATGCAAATGTTTCGAAAATCCAATTAAACACTTCATGAGAGCCCATGAGCTCATGTAGCACAACATGTATAGGCTATAGAATTGCAGGAGAAAACAGTGATGGCCGCTAATAAAATTGTTAACAATTTTAAGCGTATTTATGGATGGAATACACGTTTGGTATTAAGGCATATGAAAATTCACATGTTCCAGAAGGCATTTCTGTCCAAAAACGCATTTTGATAAAAAATGTATGTTTATGTTCAAATGCCTCTCCTGTGAAGTAGTGACGAGTGACATAAGTCTAGTTTCCTGAAACGAGACACATAAAAGCTTTTCTACATTGCAATGGACATGGTGTAACCTTTGGTAGGTAGGCTCCTGGTCGGCTTCAGCTGCAGGACAGCAAAGCCATGTCAGCCCTGCTCATGATTTTCACAGGGGAAGTGAAACGATAGACTACAGTTATTTTGCTCATGATCATTCACGGCGCAAATGATATCATTTTGCACGCCCAATTTTTCAGTTTTTGATTTGTTAAAAAAGTTTGAAATATCCAATAAATGTCGTTTCACTTCATGATTGTGTCCCACTTGTTGTTGATTCTTCACAAAAAAATACAGTTTTATATCTTTATGTTTGAAGCCTGAAATGTGGCAAAAGGTCGCAAAGTTCAAGGGGGCCGAATACTTTCGCAAGGCACTGTACATACAAATTATTTTCAGCCTACGTTTCATGAGCCAAACAGCTTTGTGTCCATTTGGCCGCCTGAGCTATGGAGCAAATTAAAACAAGGGTCGCAAAGTTATGTCATTGCACCTCAACTTTGTATAAGATAGCCACATTAGCAGCTAATTAAAATGTCATTTTTGAGGGTTAATCCAGATGAATATATTGGTTAAAGTCACATGGTCCTAGAAAGATTTACACAGTTATCAAAACATCACGCCAGGGTAAGCCTAAACATAACAGCCCTTATTTTAAGTGTTTCTAAAATCCCCTATGGGAAAAATGAATGGTGGAAAAACGATTGGAACAGCTAGGTTTTATGGGTATTATGAGTCACACTGTGGTACTCTATTCCTCCCCTTCCCTCCCCCAACACATTAGATCTGGTAAAAGATAATACATAAAAAAACGTGCTTATATACATTTTTTTTATCAACTTTGAAATGCAAGAGAAAGGCCAATACATGACTTAGGAATCTAGGCGCAATTTAGATTTGGGACACTAGATGGTAGCAGTGTATGTGCAACGCTTTAGACTGATGCAATGAACCATTGCATTTCTGTTCAAAATGTTGTATCAAGACTGTCCAAATGTGCCAAATTGGTTTATTAATACAATTGCAAGTTTATAACTGTGCACTCTCCTCAAACAATAGCATGGTATTATTTCACTGTAATAGCTACTGTAAATTGGACAGTGCAGTTAGACTAACAATAATTGAAATTTTCTGCCCATATCAGATACAGTGCGGAGAACAATTATTTGATACACTGCCGATTTTGCTACTTGCAACCTACTTTCCTACTTACAAAGCATATAGAGGTCTGTAATTTTTATCATAGGTACACTTCAACTGTGAGAGACGGAATCTAAAACAAAAATCCAGAAAATCACATTGTATGATTTTTAAGTAATTAACTAGCATTTTATTGCATGACATAGGTATTTGATCAGAAAAGCAGAACTTAATATTTGGTACAGAAACATTTGTTTGCAATTACAGAGATCATATGTTTCCTGTAGTTCTTGACCAGGTTTGCACACACTGCAGCAGGGATTTTGGCCCACTCCTCCATACAGACCTTCTCCAGATCCTTCAGGTTTCGGGGCTGTCGCTGGGCAATACGGACTTTCAGCTCCCTCCAAAGATGTTCTATTGGGTTCAGGTCTGGAGACTGGCTAGGCCACTCCAGGACCTTGAGATGCTTCTTACGGAGCCACTCCTTAGTTGCCCTGGCTGTATGTTTCGGGTCGTTGTCATGCTGGAAGACTCAGCCACGACCCATCTTCAATGCTCTTACTGAGGGAAGGAGGTTGTTGGCCAAGATCTCGCGATACATGGCCCCATCCATCCTCCCCTCAATACGGTGCAGTCGTCCTGTCCCCTTTGCAGAAAAGCTTCCCCAAAGAATGATGTTTCTACCTCCATTCTTTACGGGTGGGATGGTATTTTTGGGGTTGTACTTAACGTCCTTCTTCCTCCAAACACGGCGAGTGGAGTTTAGACTGTGGTTCCAGCTCTCTTCAGGTCATTGACCAGGTCCTGCCGTGTAGTTCTGGGCTGATCCCTCACCTTCCTCATTATCATTGATGCCCCACGAGGTGAGATCTTGCATGGAGCCCCAGACTGAGGGTGATTGACCGGCATCTTGAACTTCTTCCATTTTCTAATAATTGCGCCAACAGTTGTTGCCTTCTCACCATGCTGCTTGCCTATTGTCCTGTAGTCCATCCCAGCCTTGTGCAGGTATACAATTTAACCCTGATGTCCTTACACAGCTCTCTGTTCTTGGCCATTGTGGAGAGGTTGGAGTCTGCTTGATTGAGTGTGTGGACAGGTGTCTTTTATACAGGTAACGAGTTCAAACAGGTGCAGTTAATACAGGTAATGAGTGGAGAACAGGAGGGCTTCTTAAAGAAAAACCAACAGGTCTGTGAGAGCCGGAATTCTTACTGGTTGGTAGGTGATCAAATACTTATGTCATGCAATAAAATGCTAATTAATTACTTAAAAATCATACAATGTGATTTTCTGTATTTTTGTTTTAGATTCCGTCTCTCACAGTTGAAGTGTACCTATGATAAAAATTACAGACCTCTACATGCTTTGTAAGTAGGAAAACCTGCAAAATCGGCAGTGTATCAAATACTTGTTCTCCCCACTGTATGTCTGTGTCCTGGGAAATGTTCAACCTCATGCTAATCACATTAGCCTACGTTAGCTCAACCGTCCCGCAGGGGGGATAACCGATCCTGTAGAGGATAAAGTACTACATGTGCAATGATGATCTGGACGAGACTGCCGAATCGAGACAAAGGTAAGAGCCTCTGGATTAACTATTTAATGTTAGCTAAATGTACTAATTAATAAATGGGCTACATTTCTGAAAATGGACAATTCTGTGAACTGCCTTGTGCAAGTTTTAAATTGGCCCGATACCTGTTACCAAAGTGTCAACCGGATATGACGTGCAAGAGCTTGCAGGGAATTGTAGTTTTGCATGATGTCTACTTTTATGCTAATTAGAATTAGAATTAGAATCTGAGAGTATATAGAGCTGAATATATTGATAAAAATACATGCTTATCAAAATGTCACACCTATACAAAACACAGTCCTTATTATAAATGTTTCTAAAATCCTCTATGGAAAAAAATTATGGTGAAAAAAATGATAGGAACCATTTCCTTGCTCCCGGTTTTATGAATATTATGACACCTCCACTGTGGGGCTCTATGAGAGGGGAGGTAGGGAAACAGAGTGCCTGGACCTGGATCTGGTGCACGGGTGTGTAGGATATATGCAAACCAGCAGGGTCAAGGACCAGACACATAGTGGACTGTGTCCCCCCTGCCTAGCTGTCTGCCCGGCAGTAATCAGGCTCCCAAAGTGGAGTGGGACGCGAGGACATGAATGCAGGGCTTTGTCCAGCACATGGTCATCACATTCCACTGGAGCCACTGTGTGTGTGGACTCAGAGCACAGCAGAGCGGGGGAGAAGAGAGGGCTGGTGGAGGACTGGCTAGCCAGCTGAGCACAGAGCCACAATGTAGCACCAGGGATAGGGGGAAAGCCACGTAGGATACCACTGTCCCCAAAACACATACAGGAGCTACAGCACAGCAATGTCATAGTTGACAATGTCTGGTTTGGAAACATCTCTTGGTTAGGAAATATTTCACTCAAACCAGCAGTATATTTTGCACTTTGGCAAAGTTTTGGCCACACTCAGTTTCAGCAATATTGGAGTTAAATGACCTAATGCATTACTGTTGGTATTTACAGCAAGCCAGGGGAGAAACCTAAACCCTGCTTACCTCCTTGGATCTGAAGAGCTCACAGTGAATGTGATTCAGTATAGGACAGTGCCCCCATAAGACAGTCTGTGGTAGTACATTGTGGTGCTGCTGAATTATGTGTGGTGTGGAGGGATACCGTGTGGAGTAATAGAGTGCTTCATGTTTTAATCGTAGCCTGGGTATTGGCCAGCTATGGAAGGGATGAGTCATTGATATGGCAGAACAGTGCGTAAAAGAGCAGAGAGTGCTACACAGACAGAGGAATGTCTCCCGCTCTGTCTGCAGGGCTTCTAATGTACAGTTGAAGTCGGAAGCTTACAAACACTTAGGTTGGAGTCATTAAAACTCGTTTTTCAACGACTCCACACATTTCTTGTAAACAAACTATAGTTTTGACAAGTCAATTAGGACATCTACTGGATGACACAAGTACATTTTCCAACAATTGTTTACAGACAGATTATTTCACTTATAATTCACTGTATCACAATTCCAGTGGGAGGCTTGCAAGCCGAAGAACACCATCCCAACTGAGGGAGGAAAATTTGGTTGACATATTGAAGCAACATCTCAAGACATCAGTCAGAAAGTTAAAGCTTGGTCGCAAATGGTTCTTCCAAATTGACGATGACCCCAAGCATACTTCCAAAGTTGTGGCAAAATGGCTTAAAAAATCAAATCAAATCAAATCAAATTTTATTTGTCACATACACATGGTTAGCAGATGTTAATGCGAGTGTAGCGAAATGCTTGTGCTTCTAGTTCCGACAATGCAGTAATAACAAGTAATCTAACTAACAATTCCAAAACTACTGTCTTGTACACAGTGTAAGGGGATAAAGAATATGTACATAAGGATATATGAATGAGTGATGGTACAGAGCAGCATAGGCAAGATGGTATCGAGTACAGTATATACATATGAGATGAGTATGTAAACAAAGTGGCATAGTTAAAGTGGCTAGTGATACATGTATTACATAAGGATACAGTCGATGATATAGAGTACAGTATATACGTATGCATATGAGATGAATAATGTAGGGTAAGTAACATTATATAAGGTAGCATTGTTTAAAGTGGCTAGTGATATATTTACATCATTTCCCATCAATTCCCATTATTAAAGTGGCTGGAGTTGAGTCAGTGTCAGTGTGTTGGCAGCAGCCACTCAGTGTTAGTGGTGGCTGTTTAACAGTCTGATGGCCTTGAGATAGAAGCTGTTTTTCAGTCTCTCGGTCCCAGCTTTGATGCACCTGTACTGACCTCGCCTTCTGGATGATAGCGGGGTGAACAGGCAGTGGCTCGGGTGGTTGATGTCCTTGATGATCTTTATGGCCTTCCTGTGACATCGGGTGGTGTAGGTGTCCTGGAGGGCAGGTAGTTTGCCCCCGGTGATGCGTTGTGCAGACCTCACTACCCTCTGGAGAGCCTTACAGTTGAGGGCGGAGCAGTTGCCGTACCAGGCGGTGATACAGCCCGCCAGGATGCTCTCGATTGTGCATCTGTAGAAGTTTGTGAGTGCTTTTGGTGACAAGCCAAATTTCTTCAGCCTCCTGAGGTTGAAGAGGCGCTGCTGCGCCTTCTTCACAATGCTGTCTGTGTGAGTGGACCAATTCAGTTTGTCTGTGATGTGTATGCCGAGGAACTTAAAACTTGCTACCCTCTCCACTACTGTTCCATCGATGTGGATAGGGGGGTGTTCCCTCTGCTGTTTCCTGAAGTCCACAATCATCTCCTTAGTTTTGTTGACGTTGAGTGTGAGGTTATTTTCCTGACACCACACTCCGAGGGCCCTCACCTCCTCCCTGTAGGCCGTCTCGTCGTTGTTGGTAATCAAGCCTACCACTGTTGTGTCGTCCGCAAACTTGATGATTGAGTTGGAGGCGTGCGTGGCCACGCAGTCGTGGGTGAACAGGGAGTACAGGAGAGGGCTCAGAACGCACCCTTGTGGGGCCCCAGTGTTGAGGATCAGCGGGGAGGAGATGTTGTTGCCTACCCTCACCACCTGGGGGCGGCCCGTCAGGAAGTCCAGTACCCAGTTGCACAGGGCGGGGTCGAGACCCAGGGTCTCGAGCTTAATGACGAGCTTGGAGGGTACTATGGTGTTGAATGCCGAGCTGTAGTCAATGAACAGCATTCTCACATAGGTATTCCTCTTGTCCAGATGGGTTAGGGCAGTGTGCAGTGTGGTTGAGATTGCATCGTCTGTGGACCTATTTGGGCGGTAAGCAAATTGGAGTGGGTCTAGGGTGTCAGGTAGGGTGTAGCTGATATGGTCCTTGACTAGTCTCTCAAAGCACTTCATGATGACGGAAGTGAGTGCTATGGGGCGGTAGTCGTTTAGCTCAGTTACCTTAGCTTTCTTGGGAACATGAACAATGGTGGCCCTCTTGAAGCATGTGGGAACAGCAGACTGGTATAGGGATTGATTGAATATGTCCGTAAACACACCGGCCAGCTGGTCTGCGCATGCTCTGAGGGCGCGGCTGGGGATGCCGTCTGGGCCTGCAGCCTTGCGAGGGTTAACACGTTTAAATGTCTTACTCACCTCGGCTGCAGTGAAGGAGAGACCGCATGTTTTCGTTGCAGGCCGTGTCAGTGGCACTGTATTGTCCTCAAAGCGGGCAAAAAAGTTATTTAGTCTGCCTGGGAGCAGGACATCCTGGTCCGTGACTGGGCTGGATTTCTTCCTGTAGTCTGTGATTGACTGTAGACCCTGCCACATGCCTCTTGTGTCTGAGCCGTTGAATTGAGATTCTACTTTGTCTCTGTACTGATGCTTAGCTTGTTTGATAGCCTTGCGGAGGGAATAGCTGCACTGTTTGTATTCGGTCATGTTACCAGACACCTTGCCCTGATTAAAAGCAGTGGTTCGCGCTTTCAGTTTCACGCGAATGCTGCCATCAATCCACGGTTTCTGGTTAGGGAATGTTTTAATCGTTGCTATGGGAACGACATCTTCAACGCACGTTCTAATGAACTCGCACACCGAATCAGCGTATTCGTCAATGTTGTTGTCTGACGCAATACGAAACATGTCCCAGTCCACGTGATGGAAGCAGTCTTGGAGTGTGGAGTCAGCTTGGTCGGACCAGCGTTGGACAGACCTCAGCGTGGGAGCCTCTTGTTTTAGTTTCTGTCTGTAGGCAGGGATCAACAAAATGGAGTCGTGGCCAGCTTTTCCGAAAGGGGGGCGGGGCAGGGCCTTATATGCATCGCGGAAGTTAGAGTAACAATGATCCAAGGTCTTTCCACCCCTGGTTGCGCAATCGATATTCTGATAAAATTTAGGGAGTCTTGTTTTCAGATTAGCCTTGTTAAAATCCCCAGCTACAATGAATGCAGCCTCCGGATAAATGGTTTCCAGTTTGCAAAGAGTCAAATAAAGTTCATTCAGAGCCATCGATGTGTCTGCTTGGGGGGGGGATATATACGGCTGTGATTATAATCGAAGAGAATTCTCTTGGTAGATAATGCGGTCTACATTTGATTGTGAGGAATTCTAAATCAGGTGAACAGAAGGATTTGAGTTCCTGTAAAGGTATTGGAGTGACCATCACAAAGCCCTGACCTCAGTCCTATAGAAAATTTGTGGGCATAACTGAAAAAGCATGTACGAGCAAGGAGTCCTACAAACCTGACTCAGTTACACCAGCTCTGTCAGGAGGAATGGGCCAAAATTCACCCAACTTTTTGTGGGAAGCTTGTGGAAGGCTACCCAAAACGTTTGACGCAAGTTAAACAATTTTCAGGCAATTCTACCAAATACTAATTGAGTGTCTGTAAACTTCTGACCCACTGGAAATGTGATGAAAGAAATAAAAGCTGAAATAAATAATTCTCTCTACTATTATTCTGACATTTCACATTCTTAAAATAAACTGGTGATCCTAGCTGACTTAAGACAGGGAATTTTTACTAGGATTAAATGTAAGGAATTGTGAAAAACTGAGTTGAAATGTAGTTGGCTAAGGTGTATGGAAACTTCCGACTTCAACAGTAGCTACTGTACATAGAAGAATGGAATTCAGTACAGAAGAGTGATTCAGTGGTCGACTTCCGTTTGCTTTATCTCTTAGATAACTGTGAATACATACTGTCCCTATAATCAACTTTTATTGATATGTTTTCTTTTACAGACACCTCCACATTTAGTTTAGTCGTTTTTAGTTTTGTCTTCTTTTTTTTTTACAGTTACAAAAGAATGATCAAAGGAACGCATACAAAGATTACCCTGACCCAAAGAAAGCATGTCTCTTACCCTTTTCCATCCCACCCATCCACCCCCTGAGCCAATTTGTTTCGCAGTGCTGCCTGCCAGCAGTAATCTTCTCTGATTGATTGAGCGATTCATAGGGCTACCATCATTAAGTACTATAGATGCAATGCATTGAATATTTAAATTCATTCACTTCAAAATGTATTTTATATCTTTGCCCAGAAGTATTTCACTGCAGGGCACTCCAACATCATATGAAAGATATAGTGTCCCCTACCTGATATAGGGGACACAATAAACAAATGATGGGTTGCCAAGGTCATGTTCTGTTCCAGTTAAAGGGTTGTTCAGATTCAAATAGATCTGTGGACCATACTTTTCTAATGGTTAGCTCAGAATATGAGCTTTCTAAAAGTTGTTTATATATGATAGAGATCAGTCTTTTCGGGAGCCCAAATAATTGATTTATACATCCCAACATTGGATGGTTTGGTAGTTGGATTTCCCAAGGGACTCCATAAGCCAGCATAGTTGACCTAAATTGTAAATATAGAAAAGAAAATCAGGTGCCTTTTAATGTGTATGTATCTTTCAAATCTTGGCATGTTCTCAAACCATTACTGTCCGTGATATATGTAAGGGTACAAATTCCACATTTGGACCATTGGCGGGAGGCAAAGGGGCAGTCATGGGATCCATTATACTACAGAAATTCAGCCTTGGCAATATATACGTTTTGACAATAGATATTCTGCATGTTAAAGGAACTGGGATAGTAGTCCATCTACTGAGGTCAGTTTGAATTGATTTGAGTGTTCTTTTTTAAAATGAATCATCGCTGCAATTCCCCAACGGGCTCGGGAGAGGCGAAGGTCAAGTCATGCGTCCTCCGAAACATGACCCGCCAAATGCTCTTAACACCCGCTTAACCCGGAAGCCAGCTGCACCAATGGGTCGGAAGAAACACTGTTTAACTGACGACTGAGGTCACCCTGCAGATGCCCAGCCCACCACAAGGAGTTGCTAAAGCATGATGAGCCAAGTAAAGCCCCCCCGGCCAAACCCTCCCCTAACCCGGACAAAGCTGGGTCAATTGTGCGCCGCCCTATGGGACACCCGGTCATGGCGGGTAATGACGCCGTGATGCAGTGCCTTAGACCACTGCGCCACTCGGGAGGCCTGATTTGAACGTTCTGGTAAGGCTCTGGAAATGGTTTTATCTAAGGAAGGAACTATATGTACTCCCAAATATTTAAAATGGTGAAAGAATTGGATTCCATAAGTCATTTTTCTTTGTGATTTCTGCAGCCAAAAATGCCTGATTTTGCAGCAGCTTTTCTGAAATTCTGCGATACATTTCACGTTAATTTCATATAAAGCAATAAAAGCCATATGTGCTCACATTTAGGATGATTTTAAGTAGAATACAATTAGAAACATTTAAAGTGTTCAATTTTGTTTATTTTCCTGAAGAAATAACTTTTTTTTAACAAATAAGGGGTGGAAGCTAGCTCAGAGTTCCAACATAAAAATCTACATAATCTTTAGGTACAAAATGATTAAACTTGGACAAAAGAAACACCTGGGGTCCAATCTGTAATTAAGACATATTATATCTCAAGTTCATCGTCCATAAAAACAATTAGAGACAAAGTGCTCTTTTGTTTTTTTTTTTTTTGAACAAACACAGGTCTTTTTCTGAACATAACGAGAGGTGGGGATGACCAAGGGCCTTGATCATCTAGGCCTATCTCTCAATGTAATCATCCATTTCATCCTCCCTATCCTCCTCCATATCAATTGCTCCACTGCGGAGTTGTTGGTTTGGTACATTGAATTGTACAGAGAGTTTAAAAAGGCAAAGCTGACCACCTCACTAAAGTCAAGGTTAGCAGAGTAAAAGTTGAAGTAAAACGCCATTCACCTTGATTCTTTCATGGCTTGCCACCCATCCAGGTAATTTGCCTTTATTCATGCTATTCAATGCCCTTTTGAGTTCACTGAGAGAGGTTTGGGCTCCCAGCGAGGTGTCTTCCTCTGTTGAGAGAAGAGTTCTTACTCTTTTAGATAGGACTTAGTCTTGCATGGTGTGGATTTACAATCAGAGGTGTATAGTTCTTTATTCAACACCAGTCAAGTGTTTGGAAACACCTACCTATTTTCTACATCATATGGAATAATGTACTAACCAAAAAAGTGTTCAACATATCCAAATATATTTAATATTTTATATTCTTCAAAGTATAAACTATCAAAATAAAGAAAGTCGCACACTCCATGTGTAATCTCCCAGCAATTGAATGGGTATTTAATGAAACGTTGGTAAATACCCATTACATTTATTCGCCGTTAGTAAGCACCTCCACACAAACTATTATTCTGGGTGTGCTCCAGCTCATGTTTTTAAAAAAATCTAATATTATTCAAAGTAGCCAACATTTGCCTTGATGACAGCATTGCACATTCTTGGCATTCTCTCAACCAGCTTCACGTGGAATGCTTTTCCAACAGTCTTGAAGGAGTTCCCAAATATGCTGAGCACTTGTTGGCTGCTTTTCCTTCACTCTGCAGTCCAAGTCATCCCAAACCATCTTAGTTGGGTTGAGGGATGGTGATTGTAGAGGCCAGGTCATCTGATGCAGCACTCCATGACTCTCCTTCTTGGTCAAACAGCCTGGAGGTGTGTTTGATCATTGTCCTGTTGAAAAACAAATGATAGTCTCACTAAGTGCAAACCATATGGGATGGCGTATTGCTGCAGAATGCTATGTTAGCCATGCTGGTTAAGTGTGCCTTGAATTCCATATAAATCACTGATAGTGTCACCAGCAAAGCACCCCCACACCTCCTACATGCTTCACTGTGGGAACCACACATGCAGAGATCATCCGTTCACCTACTCTGCGTCTCACAAAGACATGGCGGTTGGAAACCGAAATCTCAAATTTGGACTCCCCAGAGGAAAGGTCTAATGTCCATTGCTTTTTTGTTGTTGTTCCAAGCAAGTCTCTTCTTATTGGTGAATGCCTGATGAAGGCCTGATTAATGCAGTCTCCTCTGAACAGTTGATGTTGAGATGTGTCTGTTACTTGAACTCTGTGAAGCATTTTTTTGTTCTGCAATTTCTGAGGCTGGTAACTCTAATGAACTTATCCTTTGCAGCAGGTAACTCTGGGTCTTCCTTTCCTGTGGCGGTCCTCATGAGAGGCAGTTTCATCATAGTGATTGATGGTTTTTGTGGCTGCACTTGAAGAAACTTTTGAAAGTTCTTGAAATGTTCCGTATTGACTGACCTTCATGTCTTAAAGTAATGATGGACTGTCGTTTCTCTTTGCTTTTTGAGCTGTTCTTGTCATAATATGGACTTGGTCTTTTTCCAAATAGGGCAATTTTCTGTATACCACCCCTACCTTGTCACAACACAACTGATTGGCTCAAACACATTAAGAAGGAAAGAAACTACACAAACTGCCTTTTGAAAGACATTCCAGGTGCCTAGCTCATGAAGCTGGTTGAGAGAATGCCAAGAGTGTGCAAAGCTGACAAGGCAAAGGGTAGCTACTTTGAAGAATCTCAAATATGAAATAGATTTTGATTTGTTAAACACTTTTGGTTACTACGTGATTCCGTATTTTCTATTTCATAGTTTTGATGTCTTCACTATCATTCTACATTGTAGAAAATAGTAAAAATAAAGAAAAACCCTTGAATGTGTAGATGTGTCCAAACGTTTGACTGGTACTGTAGAAGCTGAAAAATCTTTCATTAAATAATTTGGGTTCTGATAGTAATTCCCCTGTTTCAGATTCAATAGTTGCTATCAGGAAATTGATCATTACTGCATAGCTTGTTGGCCAGTAAATGACTAGGATGATTACAATGGGAGTAGTGGTTGAGTCATGGTTGAGTCTTACTGGAGGGATGGCAAATTCTGCTCTGTCTTATCAATAAATTAAGTTCTGTTGTGACTTTGGAGAGAGTAATATGTGCCCGGTCTGAAGAGTGTTTGTTGAGAAAACTCTAACACAGTTAACAACATTTCCAAATCTGATATCTTCTTCAATTGTGATTTATACAACCAAGATGCAAATGCGGTTGCTTTATTAAAAAAAAAAAAAAACATTTTGTTGAGATTCTGAAATTTAAAGTTGGCAGTAGTAAGCGTGGTGGTCAGACAAGCTAATATGTCCAATTTCTATTTTCTTAAAGAAAATAGAGGTGTAGATAATAGTATGAAATCGATTTGTGAGAATGATTTATTGAAATCAATTTGTGAGAATGATTTATGAAATCGATTTGTGAGAATGGTTTATGCCTGTTTGAGTAGAAAGTCTACCCTTTTACTTAAGTATTATGTGCTCGCCAGGTATCAATGAGGTTGCAATCAGAGAGTATATGCTGGAGAGCCTTGGTTACGTGGGGATTGTAGTTGGTCTTATTAGATTTGTCCCGCATGTCCAAAATGGCATTCATGTCTGTCCCAATAAACAGATGGAATTCAGTTAATTCTAACAATATGCTATTCAGATAATATTTTGGGGGGATTATATAAATTTTAGAGCATATACATTAATAAAGGCAATTTTCTTTCCAATATGGATACATTTAAGGAAAGTGATTCTGCCTTCTTGGTCTTCACCTTTACACCAAGACGGTAATTCTGAGTTTCTTAAGCATCATTATGATTATACCTTTAGTTTTGTTTGGGGCTTAGGAAAAAAGCAGCCAGTTTGTACAAATGGTTCTCTATTCTATGTGAGTCCTTTGGAAGCATTGCTACATCAACATGGTTTCTTGCTAGGACATCAAGACAGCTGGAACGTTTAATAGGACAGTTTAGGCCTTTCAAATTCCAAGAAAGAATAGCTAGCTTTGCCATTGTAAAAAAAATACAAATGTGTTATTAATAATAATCATTAATAACTTTTCGTTAGTGTTAATATGCCTATGGATATGAAACAAAATGCAGTAGCCACATGGAAACCCACACATTGGTCTTACCCCACTCCTTCCCTTTGAACCCCCCCTCCAACACCCCCTTTTTTGGGGTCTTAAGGTATTGAGAAAACTATGGGCCCTGGTCAAAAATAGTGCACTAAATAGGGAATAAAGAATGAGTCAGGGCTAGAGAATCCCCTGATCTGGTTTGTTTATTTTGTGACTCATAATAACGAAGTCATTGTCAGTCAGAAGAATATCTTTAGACTTCGTCACGAGACTTTGTCACGAGGAACGACTACACAGTTTCCATCTTACACCCTTTTTTTCTCACTGGAAGGGCGAGTGGCCGGTTTAACATGTGTTGGTCTGATGTGTGGACCGCAGGCACAGTCTCTGCACAAAAAAACAAATAAAGAGAGGAAGTAATGAGGAAAGTCTGTATCTATCTCTTTCTCCCTCTGTCTTTGTCTCTTCCCAGTCACTTTTGCTTTCTCTCTCTCTTTCTCTCACTCTATTGCTCTCTCTCTCCTCTCTCTTTGTCTCTCTCTAGCTATCCTTCCTCTCCTTGTTTTCAATCGCTTGGTAAGTCAGAGAGAGTCAGCCCATGTCCGTCGACACAACGAGGTGTCTGTTAGAAGTTAATAGAAGACTGCACAGCTGGTCTTCACCTTTACCACAAGACGGTAATTCTGAGTTTCTTAAGCATCATTATGATTATACCTTTAGTTTTGTTTGGGGCTTAGGAAAAAAGCAGCCAGTTTGTACAAATGGTTCTCTATTCTATGTGAGTCCTTTGGAAGCATTGCTACATCAACATGGTTTCTTGCTAGGACATCAAGACAGCTGGAACGTTTAATAGGACAGTTTAGGCCTTTCAAATTCCAAGAAAGAATAGCTAGCTTTGCCATTGTAAAAAAAATACAAATGTGTTATTAATAATAATCATTAATAACTTTTCGTTAGTGTTAATATGCCTATGGATATGAAACAAAATGCAGTAGCCACATGGAAACCCACACATTGGTCTTACCCCACTCCTTCCCTTTGAACCCCCCCTCCAACACCCCCTTTTTTGGGGTCTTAAGGTATTGAGAAAACTATGGGCCCTGGTCAAAAATAGTGCACTAAATAGGGAATAAAGAATGAGTCAGGGCTAGAGAATCCCCTGATCTGGTTTGTTTATTTTGTGACTCATAATAACGAAGTCATTGTCAGTCAGAAGAATATCTTTAGACTTCGTCACGAGACTTTGTCACGAGGAACGACTACACAGTTTCCATCTTACACCCTTTTTTTCTCACTGGAAGGGCGAGTGGCCGGTTTAACATGTGTTGGTCTGATGTGTGGACCGCAGGCACAGTCTCTGCACAAAAAAACAAATAAAGAGAGGAAGTAATGAGGAAAGTCTGTATCTATCTCTTTCTCCCTCTGTCTTTGTCTCTTCCCAGTCACTTTTGCTTTCTCTCTCTCTTTCTCTCACTCTATTGCTCTCTCTCTCCTCTCTCTTTGTCTCTCTCTAGCTATCCTTCCTCTCCTTGTTTTCAATCGCTTGGTAAGTCAGAGAGAGTCAGCCCATGTCCGTCGACACAACGAGGTGTCTGTTAGAAGTTAATAGAAGACTGCACAGCTGGTCTTCACCTTTACCACAAGACGGTAATTCTGAGTTTCTTAAGCATCATTATGATTATACCTTTAGTTTTGTTTGGGGCTTAGGAAAAAAGCAGCCAGTTTGTACAAATGGTTCTCTATTCTATGTGAGTCCTTTGGAAGCATTGCTACATCAACATGGTTTCTTGCTAGGACATCAAGACAGCTGGAACGTTTAATAGGACAGTTTAGGCCTTTCAAATTCCAAGAAAGAATAGCTAGCTTTGCCATTGTAAAAAAAATACAAATGTGTTATTAATAATAATCATTAATAACTTTTCGTTAGTGTTAATATGCCTATGGATATGAAACAAAATGCAGTAGCCACATGGAAACCCACACATTGGTCTTACCCCACTCCTTCCCTTTGAACCCCCCCTCCAACACCCCCTTTTTTGGGGTCTTAAGGTATTGAGAAAACTATGGGCCCTGGTCAAAAATAGTGCACTAAATAGGGAATAAAGAATGAGTCAGGGCTAGAGAATCCCCTGATCTGGTTTGTTTATTTTGTGACTCATAATAACGAAGTCATTGTCAGTCAGAAGAATATCTTTAGACTTCGTCACGAGACTTTGTCACGAGGAACGACTACACAGTTTCCATCTTACACCCTTTTTTTCTCACTGGAAGGGCGAGTGGCCGGTTTAACATGTGTTGGTCTGATGTGTGGACCGCAGGCACAGTCTCTGCACAAAAAAACAAATAAAGAGAGGAAGTAATGAGGAAAGTCTGTATCTATCTCTTTCTCCCTCTGTCTTTGTCTCTTCCCAGTCACTTTTGCTTTCTCTCTCTCTTTCTCTCACTCTATTGCTCTCTCTCTCCTCTCTCTTTGTCTCTCTCTAGCTATCCTTCCTCTCCTTGTTTTCAATCGCTTGGTAAGTCAGAGAGAGTCAGCCCATGTCCGTCGACACAACGAGGTGTCTGTTAGAAGTTAATAGAAGACTGCACAGCTGGGCTGAGGCTGCTGCTGTCGGGGTTGGGCTGAGCCTGGGGCTTTATGGCTACTGGGGCTGAGGCTCTGTGTCGACACCAGAGGGACTCAGCCAGAGTAACAGACAGTGTCCTCACAATGTTTAACTGGGGCTGGGCTGGTCTGAAACTTGGGCTGCTGCTGGTTCTCTGTGTCCAGATGGACTCAGTCAGAGTGGCAGTCAGTATTTAACAAGACTCCTTCACTCTGCACACACTGCCACACGGTCGTCAGTCAACACTCAAGGGGACAAATGTTGGTATACACTCAATACAAATACATTTAGTTTAGTGGGCATTGCGTATACCAACTTCTTAATCCCCACTGATACGTATCAAAGTAGTGTAGTGGAGGTATAAACCATATTAATTAATAGGGATGATGGAACAGATTGGAATGTTTAGCTTCAAATTTTGATAAACTATTATTTCACATTTTAGGCGCAGCAATGTGCACACGACAGTAGGCCTACGCGTGAATGTTTGAAAATGCAATTTGCAGGGAAAACACTGTTCTAACAGAGATATCCGTTAGAAAGAGGGGTGATTTAAAGATGCAACAACTATCATGGATTGCTAATATGATTAGGATAATAATGTATTTAGCTGCTAGACAATGAAATAAAGTTGAAAAAAACTGGAAAACATAATGAGTATGTTTAAAAAAAGAAATGACCTCCATGTTTTTTTATGGTGGGATTTTGGCTATAGGCTACTTTGAAGCAAGGTGAGACATGCCTCATAATATGAAGTAAAACGTCCAGGTTTCAAACAATTAAGAAACAGTCAAATAAAAAATAAAAAATATGATAATGATAGGCCTAACAGTCTTCTGGGAGACGTACCTGTCAGAATGATATTATGATTATTTGCGTCAATCCAGTGGCCATATCTTTTGCAAACTCCATCTCATGTACTACAGAAACATGTACTACAGCTTATCAAACAATAGTTTTAATTGGCCTGCACACTTGAATTAAAGGTTAGAGAAATTCTGGCGAAAAACATTGTGTCCCTGCTGGAAAAGTTTGAATACCACTGTTTTAAAGTGACCATTTCATCGGATGGTGTCTACGTAATTGTATTTTTTTTTAAATACTAGGGGGAGAAATGGGCTAGAGTGAGAACACTCATTAAATGAGAGCTGTTTTATATTTCTGTGACTTGGTATCTTTCATCTGTGTAGTGTGAGGTTGTGAGGTTGTGTCTAAGCTGACATATAAAATTGTTTGAAGATGGTCAAACTATAGATAATTTAGCGATTTGATTTTGAATTTTAGGACCCCTTTAGGTATAAAA
Source organism: Oncorhynchus clarkii lewisi (assembly GCF_045791955.1). Classification (NCBI taxonomy): domain Eukaryota; kingdom Metazoa; phylum Chordata; class Actinopteri; order Salmoniformes; family Salmonidae; genus Oncorhynchus; species Oncorhynchus clarkii. The sequence continues at coordinate 67,689,913 of NC_092166.1, forward strand.
AATATATACAGTGCCTTGCGAAAGTATTCGGCCCCCTTGAACTTTGCGACCTTTTGCCACATTTCAGGCTTCAAACATAAATATATAAAACTGTATTTTTTTGTGAAGAATCAACAAGTGGGACACAATCATGAAGTGGAACGACATTTATTGGATATTTCAAACTTTTTTAACAAATCAAAAACTGAAAAATTGGGCGTGCAAAATTATTCAGCCCCTTTACTTTCAGTGCAGCAAACTCTCTCCAGAAGTTCAGTGAGGATCTCTGAATGATCCAATGTTGACCTAAATGACTAATGATGATAAATACAATCCACCTGTGTGTAATCAAGTCTCCGTATAAATGCACCTGCACTGTGATAGTCTCAGAGGTCCGTTAAAAGCGCAGAGAGCATCATGAAGAATAAGGAACACACCAGGCAGGTCCGAGATACTGTTGTGAAGAAGTTTAAAGCCGGATTTGGATACAAAAAGATTTCCCAAGCTTTAAACATCCCAAGGAACACTGTGCAAGCGATATAATATTGAAATGGAAGGAGTATCAGACCACTGCAAATCTACCAAGACCTGGCCATCCCTCTAAACGTTCAGCTCATACAAGGAGAAGACTGATCAGAGATGCAGCCAAGAGGCCCATGATCACTCTGGATGAACTGCAGAGATCTACAGCTGAGGTGGGAGACTCTGTCCATAGGACAACAATCAGTCGTATATTGCACAAATCTGGCCTTTATGGAAGAGTGGCAAGAAAAAAGCAATTTCTTAAAGATATCCATAAAAAGTGTCGTTTAAAGTTTGCCACAAGCCACCTGGGAGACACACCAAACATGTGGAAGAAGGTGCTCTGGTCAGATGAAACCAAAATTGAACTTTTTGGCAACAATGCAAAACGTTATGTTTGGCGTACAAGCAACACAGCTGAACACACCATCCCCACTGTCAAACATGGTGGTGGCAGCATCATGGTTTGGGCCTGCTTTTCTTCAGCAGGGACAGGGAAGATGGTTAAAATTGATGGGAAGATGGATGGAGCCAAATACAGGACCATTCTGGAAGAAAACCTGATGGAGTCTGCAAAAGACCTGAGACTGGGACGGAGATTTGTCTTCCAACAAGACAATGATCCAAAACATAAAGCAAAATCTACAATGGAATGGTTCAAAAATAAACATATCCAGGTGTTAGGGTCAAGTCAAAGTCCAGACCTGAATCCAATCGAGAATCTGTGGAAAGAACTGAAAACTGCTGTTCACAAATGCTCTCCATCCAACCTCACTGAGCTCGAGCTGTTTTGCAAGGAGGAATGGGAAAAAATTTCAGGCTCTCGATGTGCAAAACTGATAGAGACATACCCCAAGCGACTTACAGCTGTAATCGCAGCAAAAGGTGGCGCTACAAAGTATTAACTTAAGGGGGCTGAATAATTTTGCATGCCCAATTTTTCAGTTTTTGATTTGTTAAAAAAGTTTGAAATATCCAATAAATGTCGTTCCACTTCATGATTGTGTCCCACTTGTTGTTGATTCTTCACAAAAAAATACAGTTTTATATCTTTATGTTTGAAGCCTGAAATGTGGCAAAAGGTCACAAAGTTCAAGGGGGCCGAATACTTTCGTATACTTTCGCAAGGCACTGTATATAAATGATTTGATAAAATATTGAATTTGGTCTTTACTACTATAGCCATGTTAAATAACACATTCATAAATGGCAAAAAAGAGAGTCACAAAATAAATCATAAGAAACAAGGTTTTTACGTGTTTGTTCTACATCTAGGAGATATGACTGCTCAGAAAAAAGAAAAAAAAAAATACAGTGCCAGTCAAACGTTTGGACACACCTACTCTTTCCAGAGTTTTTCTTTATTTTCCCTATTTTTTACATTGTAGAATAATAGTGAAGACAACAAAACTATGAAATAACACATGGAATCATGTAGTAACTAAGAAAGTGTTATATTTTATATTTGAGATTCTTCAAATTAGCCACCCTATGTCTTGTCAGCTTTGCAGACTCTTGGTAATCTCTCACCCAGATTCATGAGGTAGTCACCTGGAATGCATTTCACTTAACAGGTGTGCCTTGTTAAAAGGCAATTTGTGTAGTTTTTTTCTTTCCTTCTTAATGTGTTTGAGCCAATCAGTTGTGTTGTGACAAGGTAGGGGGGTATACAGAAGATAGCCCTATTTGGTAAAACACCATGTCCATATTGTGACAAGAACAGCTCAAATAAGCAAAGAGAAACGACAGTCCATCATTACTTTAAGACATGAAGGTGCAGTCGCAAAAACCATCAAGTGCTATGATGAAACAAGCTCTCATGAGGACTGCCACAGGAAAGAAAGACCCAGAGTTACCTCTGCTGAAGACCCAGAGTTACCTCATTAGCGTTACCAGCATCAGGAATTGCAGCATAAATAAATGCTTCACAGAGTTCAAGTAACAGACACATCTCAACATCAACTGTTCAGAGGAGACTGCGTGAATCAGGCCTTCATGGTTGAAATGCTGCAAAGAAACCACTACTAAAGGACACCAATAATAATAAGAGACTTGCTAGGTCCAAGAAACACTAGCAATGGACATTAGACCGGTGGAAGTCTGTCCAAATTTGAGAGTTTTGGTTCCAACCGCCATGTCTTTGTGAGACGCAGAGTAGGTGAACGGATGATCTCCGCATGTGTGGTTCCCACCGTGAAACATGGAGGAGGAGGTGTGATGGTGTGGGGGTACTTGGACAAGGGTGGCATATAGGCAAAAAGTGGTTACTTTGAAGAATGAACTATTTTAAATATTTGATTTGTTGAACACTTTTTTGGTTACTACATGATTCCATATGTGTTATTTCATAGTTTTGATGTCTTCACTATTATTCTACAATGTAGAAAATAATACAAATAAAGACAAACCCTTGAATGAGTAGTTTTGACAGTAGTGTATGTGTTACACATATTTAATCGCTTTTTTGGGAAGTCACAAATCTACACTGAATGTAAAGATCCCAGAAAATATAAGATCCCAGAAAATGTCTCTCAAAAATGTGTTAACATCCCTGTTAGTGAGTATTTCTCCTTTAATAATAATAACAATACATGGTACTCATATAGCGCTTTTCAAGTTATCAAAGTGGCTTTGCCAATAAAATCCTTCCACCCGACAGGTGTAGCATATCAAGAAGCTGATTGAACAGTATGATCATTACACAGGTGTACCTTGAGCTGAGGACAATTAAAAGGCCACTCTAAAATGTGAAGTTTTGTCACACAACACAATGCCACAGATGTCTCAAGTTTTGAGGTAGCATAAAATTGGCATGCTGACTACAGTAATGTCCACCAGAGCTGTTGCCAGATAATTGTATGCTAATTTCTCTACCATAAGCCGCCTCCAACGTTGTTTTAGAGAATTTTGCAGTACGTCCAACCGGCCTCACAACCGTAGACCACAAGTATGCCGTCGTGTTGTGCGAGCGCTTTGCTGATGTCAAAGTTGTGAACCGAGTGCCACATGGTGGCAGTGGGTTATGGTATGGGCAGGCATAAGTTATGGACAACGAACACAATTGCATTTTATTGATGGCACTTTGAATGCACAGAGATACCGTGACGAGTTCCCGAGGCCAATTGTCGTGCCATTCATACTCACCAGACATGTCACCCATTGAGCATGTTTGGGATGCTCAGAATCGAAGTGTACGACAGCGTGTTCCAGGTCCTGCCAATATCCAGCAACTTCGCCACAGCCATTGAAGAGGAGTGGGACAACATTCAACAGACCACAATCAACAGCCTGATCAACTCTATGCAAAGGAGATGTGTAGCATTGCATGAGGCAAATTTGGTCACACACTGACTGGTTTTCTAATCCACGCCGCTACCTTTTTTTTAAAGGTATCTGTGACAAACAGATGCATATCTATATTCCCAGTCATGTGAAATCCATAGATTAGAGCCTAATGAATTAATTTCAATTGACTGATATGAACTGTAACTCAGTAAAATCATAGAAATTGTTGCATGTTGCGTTTATATTTTTGTTCAGCATACTTTTATATTTCCATCATTTCTTTTAAACAGGTACCGGTTAACTTCAGACGAGTCCTGTGCCACTTGTTGTAGAGCAAAACGGAGATGACCATCGTGTTCGTAAGAGTCTCCCCTTTCCATAGAATGATCATCATAGTTTGTAGGCCGGATGCTACAGACGTTTTCGTGCAAAGACCGATTTTCAGAATCTCTCATGGTCTGACAAACACTGCTCTAGCTCTGCCAGCTTTCACCATAGATGTGGAAGTGCGAAATCGGCACATGCTGTGTATTGAGATGCATCCCATGTAAAAAAAACAGACACGTTTAGCTTAAACTGAGGGATCTTGATTGGCATTTTTTTTATTAGTGCATCAATCGACTCTAGGGGATATAGTTCAATTTAACATTGTACTTTTCAAGTATCAGTATACAATGTGTAATTGTCTGTAAAAAGTCTGTTCTGTGTGAAGCGTATAACATTTTGGGACTTTTCCTCTCTGCATCCCTCTCTCATAGCTCATTCTGTACCCAAACCAAATGCCAACCCAACATCCAGTTATAAACAATGAGGCGGAAAAAGAGGAATGCAAAAGCATTCCTTTTTTGTTTGCTGACATTTTCCGACCCCTGCCCCCTCTATCTCTGTCCCAAATGCCGATGGTGTCTGGTTGAGGAAAGCTCCTCACAAGCTTTCAAATTGTTCTCTGCAACTCACCCAAATTTGCCTGAAGTAGAATAGGGCTATTCTTCCCTTTAATGAAGGAAGGCCAGAGTGGCACTGAAAAGTTGTCAACTGCACAGCCTCACACCCAACAGAGAGACATAGAGTAGGATGGTCAGCCATTTTGCGAATGCCATAATTTGATTGACCGTCCCTCCTTCTTTTGGATGCTAACTGACGTTGTAGGTTGAGTTGATCGTTGGTATCATTGGTATGCCGATCAGAGGTGCCAGGATGTAAGGGCGGAGGTATGTGGCCCCTTAATTGGACATTGAACGGATAGTTGGAATCCCAAGTGATAAGCCATAATACCAACTTTATTTTTCATTCAACCCACCCTAAAGCCTCCCTCCCTAAGATAGTATTGCTGATCAAAGTGATGGTGTGTATATCAGTGGAGGCTGCTGAGGGGAGGAAGGCTCATAATAATGGCTGGTTCGAAGCAAATGTAATGGCATCAAACATATGGAAAACATGTGTTTGAGTTATTTGAAACCATTCTACTTATTCCGCTCCAGCCATTACCAAGAGCCCTTTCTCCCCAATTAAGGTGCCACTCTCTGCCTCTCTCTCCCCCCTGTGGTGTGCATACATATGTCAAGTGCCTGGGACACGTGAGTAATAATGACATGCCTTTGTGTGTTAGTTAATGGCCCCTGGGGTCCCCTGGTGGCCCCATGGCAAGGCCCCGTGGTGTGTGGACAGGACGGGCTGCAGCAGCTGGGAATGCACCCTAAAACTGACCGACCTCAATAGGAGGAGGCAAAGTCACTACTTAGGAGACAGACAGCCATACAGGGAGGCCAACGTGTTGATCACACTGCCCAGGGGTGGTGGCCCTACCAGGGGTACACTACTGGTAGACACATTTTTCACAGAAGCACGTTGTGGGGTATTATGAGGGTAGCCAGTCACTATAATCTAAAAACTGGGAGCAAAGATCCCAAAACGGCAAAATACAAAAAAGCTGTTCATATTGTTTTTTGGTTCTGTTTTGTGGAAGGAATTCACTGCATATTGTTCATAGTAAGTGAGCAAGCATACTGCAATGTATAGTCCCCATCTTTCACTAAGCACCCTTTTATGTCTCCTCTCTCTCTGTGTATGCTGCTGACTTTCTTTCTCTGGGTTCTCTGCAGAGACTCCAGTTGTTGAAAGTAGATTTTTCCGTGCAGTGCTCGTATAGGGCAGGGTAGGGCAGGACCAACCGACCACCCAGGGCCTTCCACCACACCACACCCCACAGCATGGCTGCTTCCCAGCAGACAGAGCGGGATCCAGAGAGCTGGCCTTTTCCAACCTTTTTCTCTCTGCCTCTCTCGCTCTATCTCACTCGCTCTCCGAGTCCAGGCAACACATGGGAACCTGAGGAGGCCCTTCCCTTCCCGCCTCTCTCCCAGTGCAGGCAGCACCCCGGGCATTACGTGTGCCCACAGTACAGCGTGCCACAGCTGCCAGGGGGAGCAGGGTGCAGCTGCACCTCGGACTGGGTTTCACTTTTCTGACTCATGACTTTGGAACTGAAGAACCAACCGTTTACCTCTCATACCCCAGCCTACACAGGACAGCTGCAGCACCCTCTTCCTATAGCCTAGGGATATCAATGTAAGGCGTTCCACTCCATTGTTAGGTTGAGATGCTGCTGTGCTGGGTGCTTTCTGTATGGTTAAGTATGACATGGGCATGGTGAGTTTGGTCTTAGTCAGTGGTGCGCTGCAAGATATACTGTCAGATCCATGTCAATCCACATCTATAATAATATGCCATTTAGCACCTTTAACCTCACAACATGCATGGTAGATTTCTGACTGCAAGAACACCAATGAAATCTGTTCAATTTCTGCTTATATTGGTCTACTGTGGCATTTCACCATATACAGACAGCTGTTCATAGAAAGTGACATTTATGAGTAGAAGATTGATGCTGCTACTGTACAGTAACTCATACAGGGCTAGAGCTGCTGAACCAAGGCCACATGGCCTTTGTAATAGTTGGCAATGCAAAAAGCACGCCCCATTTTCTCCCATTTCTCTATTATCTGAACAGATGCAAGATGACACACACTTGATTTATGATTATTCGCCTTAACTTTATCAGAGTAAAAATCTCCCTTTGCTTATTTTGGCCGTTCTCTGCAATATTGCTCACACCGTTATGAATGGTGTGTTTGAAATTTGCCAAACACAGATGATATTCCAGTGGCATGCACAGCAAATTCATCAGTGTTAAAATAACACTGAAAGTGTGGACCCGTATAGACAAACAGTGATGAATTAACACACTGCTTAGTGTAAAGCTTTATTTGCATATTTCCCAGAATGCTTTGTTTTACGAGTATATTGTAGAGTTACCACCCATGACTGTATTGGTTAGATACATTCAGCAAGTGAGATCCTAAATGAAAATGTTATTGTTCAAACTTGATTATTTAACACAATAAAATATGTATTTCGTAAGGCCTTATTTTGAGGGATTACTCTCGAAATAATACTGGGTTGTTTGAGTGACCCAACTGCTGGGTTGCAAGTATTAGGTCACTTAATTGGATTGTTTAAAAAAATTGCAAGGTTAGTTTGTTGATGCTTGGTTATTGATTTATGATCCAACGGGTCAGATTAGAAGACTGGAGGCTTGGTTTAGTAGGGGTGAGGCTTCAAGGAGTTATTTTTGGCCTCCCATGAGAGTAAATGTAATTCCGGTTCATCATTATTATCACATATAACAGGTGAACACTTAAGCAAACAAAAAAAGCAACACCTCACTGCACAACGCCTCTCCCTCACGTCAATACATGCACAACATGTAGGACACATGTATATGTAACCAATAGATGTAAAGTTGAAGTCAGAAGTTTACATACACTTAGGTTGGAGTCATTAAAACTCGTTCTTCAACCACTCCACAAAGTTATAGTTAACTAACTATAGTTTTGGCAAGTCGGTTAGGACATCTACTTTATGAATGACACAAGCAATTTTTCCAACAATTGTTAACAGACAGATTATTTCACTTTTAATTCACAGATTCACAATTGCAGTGGGTCAGAAGTTTACATACACAAAGTTGACTGTGCCTTTAAACAGCTTGGAAAATTCCAGAAAATAATGTCATGGCTTCAGAAGCTTCTGATAGGCTAATTGACATCATTTGAGTCAATTGGAGGTGTACCTGTGGATGTATTTCAAGGCCCACCTTCAAACTCAGGGCCTCTTTGCTTGACATCATGGGAAAATCTAAAGAAATCATCCAAGACCTCAGAAAAAAATGGTAGACCTCCACAAGTCTGGTTCATCCTTGGTAGCAATTTCCAAACACCTGAAGGTACCATGTTCATCTGTACAAACAATAGTATACAAGTATAAACACCATGGGACCACACAGCCGTCATACCGCTCAGGAAGGAGACGCGTTCTGTCTCCTAGAGATCAATGTATTTTGGTGCGAAAAGTGCAAATCAATCCCAGAACAACAGCAAAGGACCTTGTGAAGATGCTGGAGGAAACAGATACAAACGTATCTATATCCACAGGAAAACGAGTCCTATATCAACATAACCTGAAAGACCACTCAGCAAGAAAGATGCCACTGCTCCAAAACCGCCATAAAAAAGCCAGACTACGGTTTGCAACTGCACATGGGGACAAAGATGGTACTTTTTGGAGAAATGTCCTCTGGTCTGCTGAAACAAAAATAGAACTGTTTGGCCATGATGACCATCATTATGTTTGGAGGAAAAAGGGGGAGGCTTTCAAGCCGAAGAACACCATCCCAACCGTGAAGCACAGGGGTGGCAGCATCATGTTGTGGGGATGCTTTGCTGCAGGAGGGACTGGTGCACTTCACAAAATATATGGCACCATGAGGGAGGAAAATATGTGCATATTTTGAAGCAACATCTCAAGACATCAGTCAGGAAGTTAAAGCTTGGTTCCAAATGGGTCTTCCGAATGGACAATGATCCCAAGCATACTTACAAAGTTGTGGGAAAATGGCTAAAGGACAACAAAGTCAAGGTATTGGAGAGGCCATCACAAAGCCCTGACCGCAGTCCTATAGAAAATGTGTGGGCAGATCTGAAACAGCATGTGCGAGCAAGGAGGCCTACAAACCTGACTCAGTTACACCAGCTCTGTCAGGAGGAATGGGCCAAAATTCACCCAACTTACAGAGTGTATGTAAACTTCTGACCCACTGGGAACGTGATGGAAGAAATAAAAGCTGAAATAAATTGTTCTCTCTACTATTATTCTGACATTTCACATTCTTTAAATTAGGTAAGAGAATATCACTTTACCATTGGAGTATTAAAATGAGAGTGAGGGGGATGTCACCCTATCCCCTTAATAATCCAGCCTCCTGAATCCAAGTGTTTGACATGGGGGAGGGGACTAGTAACTTTATGATCAAAATTCATCAAAGTAGAAGCAACAGTCATTTTTCATACTTGGATCTGGTCTCATCCAAATATCACATTTCAAGAAAAATAATAATTTCTGCAAGGGGTGCGTAACCGGTGGCAGGGAAGTCAGACCCAGGAGAGCAGAACTAGGTAATAGCCGGAGCAGTTTAATAGCAAAACTATCAGCATCAAGAATAACATGACATGGGTACAAAACCTGTCACTCACCAGTCAACATGTGCACAAGCACTTACAATAAACAATACCACACAAAGACATGGGGGGAACAGAGGGTTAAATACACAACACGTAATGAGGGAATGAAAACCAGGTGTGTGGGAAAACAAGACAAAACAAATGGAAAATGAAAAATGGATCGGCGATGGCTAGAAGCCGAACACTGCCTGAACAAGAAGAGGAACCGACTTTGGAAGAAGTCGTGACATTTTCATTGTTCCTGACCTTTAATAATCACATTAATAATAAAACCTATGGAATTTTAACAATATAATATGGCTATTGAACCAGAATATAAAAAACCTTGTATGGTTCAACAAAGAACCTTTGAGATTTAGAAAGGTTCTTTACAGAACCATTCTCCGTATATGGTGTTCTCTGCATGTCCCATGGGTGAGGTCATAGAGTAATGTTTCTGCCTGGGCCACTCTGATTGGACATTAAATAAACAGATGTTCCTGTATGTCAGAGAAGAGTGTTTGTTCGCCTGTATGGTACATTGCTGAGATTACCATGCTCAAACCTTCTCTCTGTCGCTCACTCGCACGCACACCCTAGTTCTATACCTCTTTTGGCATCAGCTACTTAGCTCCAGATGAGGACGAATGCAGAAGATTGGTGTGAGAACTCCCCCCCATTCATAGAATCAACATGAGTACTGTACAATGATAGGAAATAAATCAATTGTCAACTGGACAACATATTAAGTGTCACTCAGGGAGTTTCTCACACATATCTTCTGGATGTGTTCTGGAAAAGCCACACAGCCCTTTTCTCTCCTCCAATCCTTGGCTGTGTGTCTGGGGCAGGGCAGAGGAGGAGTGAGGATGAGAGACCAATGCCCCCGGTCTGTAGAGATGCAAAAAGAGCTGCTCTGTGACACACACAGATCCAGTCTCTTCAACGCCCCCATCTCTTTGTTTGTGCTGTATTATTATCCTGCCTGCCGTCCTCCCACCTCCAGCATTGACATCATACCAGCATCCCACAATTGTCAGTAAGTTGTGTGTGTGTGTGTGTGTGTGTGTGTGTGTGTGTGTGTGTGTGTGTGTGTGTGTGTGTGTGTGTGTGTGTGTGTGTGTGTGTGTGTGTATGTTTACATGTGCTTGTGTGTGAGAGAGAGAGACACAAAACAAACAGTGGGAAAGGTCCACCTCAAGCTATTTTGTAGGGTGTCCATCCACTCTAGTCTGCCCAGACTGAGTGAAAACACACTTTGGTGATAAAATTTCACTTCCTTATGTTATAAAATACATTTTACCAAGACAAATATGATTCTTCATGTTCTGAATTATTCGGTGGGGTCTTTCTCAAACGTATTAACATTATTTCCAAAAAGTCCAATTTTGTAACAATAAACATCTGGCAATAAGCACCCAGCTCTGTTGAGTTTTTTAATAAATACTTTTGTGGTGGTTGTCTGCAAAGTTGTTTCCGCAGGTCGCAAAAATCCAAATGAACATGACATGAACTGAATTAAATGTAAAAGGCTTTGAAAATGAAAAGCTTGCGGTATGCTCAGTGCCCCGTTGACATTTCACAGAGATACGCTTGTTTTTGTGAAAAATCTGAAAAAAGAAAAAAGGAACTTTGCATTATTATGAAAAGCATATACTAAAATATGAAAATACCACGTCATGTCTCAAAATTGATATCTATCTTACCTTTATATTGTTTTATGTCCTCCGAAATTCCAGAAGAAAGATGATTCAACAGTGAGCCTGTCAGTTAGATAATTATCGCTGATGCAATGCTATTTTCCTTTCTTTCTCTGGCCTCCATTGATTTAGTCACCCTAATTTTGGCCATCCTACAAGGGTAAGAACGCCAATAACTTTTGAACGGATTGTGATAGAGACATGAGGTTTGGACTTTTGGTTTTCTTAGAGGAGTATTCACACACAAACAATATACCACATGGAAGATGTAGTAAGTGGTGGTTTTCACCTCACAGGCTTAGATAAACCAGCAACTCTCTCTAAAGTTATCCATAAATACTGTGGGTATTCTATGCAACATATTAATTTAATTTTCTATCTGAGTATGTAACATTTGTGCATAATACCTATCAACCTGTTGGCACTTGCAGTGCACTGAGTGGTATTAGTGTATGTGAGTAATCTGGGTCTGGCAATAAGCTCAGCAGTAGTCAGTAATCAGAGCTAGGATTGTTTTTTACTACAGCTTTTATTCATCATGTTTTACCATGAGTGGAGGGCAAGAGTTAAGAGCTGAATGTGTTCTGCTCGTTAGTGTCTTTCAATTCTGGCTAAAGGAGAGGCTTCCAGGGACGTGGTTGGCTGTTCACGATTGCTGACCAATCAGGGACTGTCTGGAGGTGACCTTTACATTTTAAACACAAGCTCATGGTCATTATGAACCCTGTTACAAGCCTGGCCATCCTGCTCCTGGACTGCAGTTGCAGAAAGAGGGAAGAGTTGCTTTGGTGTTTAGTGTTAGTTTACATTTTAAAAACACATTGAACTGTATGCATTATGTAAGTGTGGAGTAGCACATGTATTCAGCTCAGTATGACGTGTATTGTACAGTAAAGGTGCTGAGATTGAATGCTGTTGATCAGTGTTCTACAGCAGGTAGAGCAAATAAGTGCTTATCAAATATCTTAGATTGTATGACTTAGTTGTATGATTGTACATTCCTTATCCTTGATTTTTAGTACTCTAGCTACGCAGCAGAGTACTGTAAAATTGCTTGTATTTTGGTTTTCACAAGAGGCCCTTTCCTTCCTGTATCAACCAAAAGAGTCCTAAAGGGCCACTTTTATTTTTTTGTGTTTTCTAATTTCCTGACTCCAAGGCCCATTCCAACAAATTCTTCAACTGTGCTCATAAAGCATTCTGTCAGATAGAGGAAGTCAATGGACATCCTGAACTACACAGACACACGTATGCACACACTCATACACACACTGAAACACAAAACCTATACAACTTCAAAAATACCCCAAAACATACATCTCCACACATGGATACTCAGGCTTTCGGCCAAGGAACGTTTTGGTCATAAACAGCACTTCAACCCGTAGGAATTATTTCCTCCCCATTTGGTTGGTGAAACTGAGATTCCAAGGTCATGTTCATTAGGGCACAAGCAAAATGTAGCAAAATGTTGTGCAACATAAAACAAAAACAAATTCAAATAGTATCCGGTTCACTCCATTTCGGAGCGTTTTTCTACAATTTATTGCCTATTGAAAAACCAGGCTGGTTCCAGCGTGTTTTCACTCTGCTTTCCTTGAGTTTGAGGACAACACCTTGTTTATTGGGGGGAAGTCCTGCTGCTGTCCAGTGCCCACAGTGTGAGCTTGACAACTGGCCCGGAAGTAGGACTCTCACACCCCTGGCCTGCATTAACATACACACACATCCGTCTGCCTTGTTAGGCTGGTAGCAGAGCCAACGGAAAATCTAATTCAAAGTTATGGCAAACTGGGCAAATAGGCCTACACTATTAATGTGTTATTCATTATGTTGACTTCCTGCCCCTTGTTTCTATCCATGATGTCCCTTCTCTGTCCTGCACTTTCTCTCTCGTCCTCTACACTACTGTCTCTTGTTATGAGTCTCTGTGGTCTGCTTTAGATGCGAACAGGAAGGGGAGGGGAGGATTGTTCTTCTGTTTCTCTCTCTTGGCACGGTGGATGTCCCCTGGGCCTTTTATCTGGAAGTACTTCTTGCCTGGTCACACAGTCCACTTGTAAAATATCTGCTGGCTGTAGGGATGTGCTCCAGTGAATGGGACAGAGCCTGAGGAGGGGATTTTAACCCCTCAATCATCTATTCTTACTTGCTACATCAAAATTACGAAGAAAAGAGTACAGATGTCGTCTTTTGATTTGGCAGAGGTTGCTTTGGCAGGGTGTTTTTTTTAACCAAACTAATTGGAAACAGCCAGGGCTCGTTCTTGTTTAGCATCTCTTTCTCTAGCATCCAGTCCACTCCTACATAGACCCCATAGACCCCTGAAACAATCACCTACACTCTAAAAAAATCTGGGTTGTGTGGTTGACCCAAATGCTGGGTTATGTGGTTGACCCAAATGCTGGGTTGTGTGGTTGACCCAAATGCTGGGTTGTGTGGTTGACCCAAATGCTGGGTTGTGTGGTTGACCCAAATGCTGGGTTGTGTGGTTGACCCAAATGCTGGGTTGTGTGGTTGACCCAAATGCTGGGTTGTGTGGTTGACCCAAATGCTGGGTTGTGTGGTTTACCCAAATGCTGGGTTGTGTGGTTGACCCAAATGCTGGGTTGCAGGTGTTGGGTCACATAGTTGGGTTGTTTTCTTTAAAAGAGCAAGTTTGGGTTGTTGATGCTGTGTGTTATTGGTGCTGGGTTATTGATCAGAAGACTAGAGGCATAATTTGTTGGGGCATGGCTTTCCGATTGTTCTTTTTAGCCACACGTGAGAGTAAATATCATTCCTGTTAATCTATTCTGTTGTGTAGTTATTGTGCGTAAAGGTTGAATATTGACATTTCTGTGGCTTCAATGAGGCTTACAGAAGTGTATGATTTTGCTAAGAAACTATGCTAATCCCAATGTTGGGATAGATACCACCTTTTTATAATATGTAATAAGCAATCTTATTTGTCTAGAACAGAGTTTCACAAGCTCGTTCCTGCCCTCCTGGGTGCATACTTTGGTTTTTGCCCTAGCACTACACAGCTGATTCAAGTAACCAACTTATCATCAAGCTATGTAGTGGGGGGGCAGGACCGTGTTTGGGAAACCCTGGTCTAGCAGAATGTGCAAAATGTTAAACATTTTTAGGCTAAATTTAATTTGCAGTATGTAAACATCCAAATAACCCAGGGTGTGTTCTGTCCAATATTTACCAAATAACCAAAATTGGGTTGATTTTTAACCCAGCATTTCATTTTTTAGTCATTATTACCCTCAGTTCAGCTGTAAGCCTATAGTATCTTTATGAAGGACCAGGTCCATTAAAAGCAGGCATCTGGTAGCCTTCAAATTGGCCATTAATCGCAGCATGTGCATCCCTTAGTTGGCAACCCAACTCCCACTTCCCCACTACACCATCCCCATCCAAGCCCCTGCCAAAGATTTGCTTCTCATTCCTCTACTGAGAAGCAGGAAAGGCTGTGAGCTGGGATTCAGAGACCAGGAACGTGGTGCTATTCCTGGTCTCTTCAGTACTGGCATGAGTTGGACTATCTGGCCAGGTAATGTGGTTCACTGAAGAGCAGGAGAACATGATGGTCCTGGTTTGAACCTGCTTCTTAACCACCCTCTCATGATTAAGAGCCTTGCCAGAACCCTTGTGAGACTTGTGTTTATGACTAGTCTTTAGCTCAACGGGGCTATCACAGTCGTATGGCCTGCAGGATACCTTGGTTCAAATCCCAATTCATCACACTTTTTTGCCTTTTACAGTTTGAGAACAGTATCTCAGTATCTCCAGAACCATGCTATTAGACTGATATTATAGTGCAGATTCTGAGGCTAAAAATAAGCAGGCTGGATTGTTGGTTTTATTTTAAACAGGGGATGGAGGAATGGTGGAATGGAAACTGAACATGAGGCAGGCTGCATCCAAATAGGTTTAATATCCTTCAGTAAGAGCGAGACAGAGTGGGAGAGGGAGAGAAGATGTAGGTTTTAACCATGTCTTTTGAGAAGGAGCTGAGACCCGGGGGGGGGGGGGGGGCAGGCACTGCATCACATCCGGCTGTGACTGGTAGTCCCAGTGTCATCCGGGTTAGGGGAGGGTTTGTCCGGCCGTCATTCTAAAATAAGCATTTGTTCTTAACTGACTTGCCTAGTTTAATAAAGATTAAACAAAATTACTATAGCAGACACACCCATCACTTTGCATGCTAGGAACCCAGCCTCCAAAATAAACCTTATTAACATAGCCTTGGCATCTTTTTGGAAGGAATATCACTACGACTTGTTATTTCAGATGAAGATATACCACATGGACATCAACAAGATGAGGACTAATGTATAGCGATGTGGATGGGAGAGGAGCTGACCGTGCTTCTCTATGTTATGTTATAACCATGCATCTAATAGAGGGTTTCAGAAATGTAGTTTGGCCTTTGGTGGCAGGTCTGGTAACAGCCCAGTAATCTGTGGCATGCTAGGCTAGGCAGACTAGCCACTTATAAATACACCCCTCTAGACATGAGAGAAATTCACTGAGGCTTGTTTTAATGAGCGCAGAGTAATAAGTGGTACTAGGTGTGTGTGTGTACAGATGTAGGATCTTCATTTGATCACCCCGTACCAGGAGAAAGTTCCTGCAATGCAGGACATTTTAAACGTGTCGTTTATTTTAGGTTTAAAAAGGCTTCTGAATATTGTAATTTCCAGTTTGAAATTTCAGACCTAATTTTCCCTCATGAAAAACGTATCAAACCATTCACAAATATCCATGAATTATAATCCACATAACAACAATTGCTGCAGGATTTTTTCCCCTGCTGTAGCAAACTGGATCAAATTTAGATGCTACATCTGTATGTGTGTAAGCAGTCAACAAGATATCTGTGTAAAATATCTGAGGGGTCACAACTAGAGTATGTGCCATCGTGATCTACGGCGCTCCATGCATGTGTATTTATGGCCAGTGAGGAACGCTACCCCTAGCATGGACGTCATGCAGCTCTACAACTTAAACTGACACGAGAGGCTAATATGGTTCACGACACAAGTAGACACATCTCTTCATCTCCCTCCATCGTATATGTACAGTATGTGACACACACAATTTAGTAAGCAGAACTCAATCATGGCAGTCAAAGCAGGAGCTCTCGTCCTTTTCATATACATCTTACACAGTTCATAGACATTATTTTTGTCAAGTCTGTGTATTGAAAGAGCTGCATAACATTTTCTTGTACTTTGAGCCAGGCACGGGACACCCCTTTGTCTGACTGTGACAGCAGATTACTCCCAGGTAGACATCTGTAAGGAATTTGAGGTTGGGTGAAATGAGAGTTGGGGGTTTAGAGGGTTTCTGGCAGGCCAGCAGGCAGGATGGGGCTGGTAGGGGGAGTGCATTAGCAGCAGATACATGGACCTGGGAGCCGCAGCTGCAACCCATTTCAGTGCCAAGGTCATTGGTCTAATCGGGGACCAATTCTGAGCTCTGCAGGTGGTCATGGGACACCCCCTTCTAACAGGCCTGGTGTTTTACACAACCCCTCCATCCCAGACAAAGATTACAGACGGACATTCAAACCGCAGCGCAGAGTAGAACATGTCAGTATCATGTACAGTACCAGTCAAAAGTGAGGACACACCTACTTATTCAAGGGTTGTCTTTATTTTAACTATTTTCTAAATTGTAGAATAATTGTGAAGACATCAAAAAACACATATGGAATAACATAGTAACCAAAATATTAATTAGTAATCAAAATGTATTTTATATTTGAGATTCTTCAAAGTATCCACACTTTGCCTTGATGACAACTTTGCACACTCTTGGCATTCTCTCAACCAGCTTCACCTGGTATGCTTTTTCAACAGCCATGAATGATTTCACACATATGCTGTGAATTTGTTGGCTGCTCTTCATTCACTCTGCGGTCCAACTCATCCCAACCCATCTCAATTGGGTTGAGGTCAGGTAATTGTGGAGGCCAGGTCATCTGATGTAGCAATCCATCACTCTCCTTCTTGGTCAAATAGCCCTTACACAGCCTGGAGGTGTGTTTTGGGTCATTGTCCTGTTGAAAAACAAATTACAGTCCCACTAAGCGCAAACCAGATGGGATGGTGTACCGCTGCAGAATGCTGTGGTAGCCATGCTGGTTAAGTGTTCCTTGAATTCTAAATAAATCACTGACAGTGTCACCAGCAAAGCACCCCAAAACCATCACACCTCCTCCTCCATGCTTCACGGTGGGAACCACACATCCGGAGATCATCTGTTCACCTACTCTGCATCTCACAAAGACACTGCTATTGGAACAAAAAAGCTCAAATTTGGACTCATCCATTGCTCATGTTTCTGGGCCCAAGCACGTCTCTTCTTCTTATGGTGTCCTTTAGTAGGGGTTTCTTTGCAGCAATTTGACCATGAAGGCCTGATTCATGCAGTCTCCTCTGAACAGTTGATGTTGAAATGTGTCTGCTACTTGAACTCTGTGAAGCATTTCTTTCTGAGGCTGTAACTCTAATGAACTTATCCTCTGCAGCAGAGGTAACTCTGGGTCTTCCTTTCCTGTGGTGGTCCTCATGAGAGCCAGTTTCACCATAGCGCTTGATGGTTTTTGCATTTGAGGAAACTTTCAAAGTTCTTGAAATGTTCCGGATTGAGTGACCTTCATTTCTTAAAGTAATGATGGACTATCGTTTCTCTTTGCTTGTTTGAGCTGTTCTTTCCATAATATGGACTTGGTCTTTTACCAAATAGGGCTATCTTCTGCAAACCACCCCTACCTTGTCACAACACAACTGATTGGTTCAAATGCATTAAGAAGGAAAGAAATTCCACAAATGAACTTTTAACAAGGCACACCTGTTATTTTAAATACATTCCAGGTGACTACCTCATGAAGCTGTTTGAGAGAATGCCAAGAGTGTGCAAAGCTTTCATCAAGGCAAAGGGTGGCTACTTTGAAGAATCTCAAATATAACATTTATTTTGATTTGTTAAAAAAAAATGTGGTTACTACATGATTCCATATGTGTTATTTCATAGTTTTGATGTCTTCACTATTATTCTAAAATAGTAAAAATAGTAAAAATAAAGAAAAACCCTTGAACGAGTAGGTGTGTCCAAACTTTTGACTGGTACTGTACATGGGTGAGTCAGTTTGCCAAACTCACACACACGACTACCCAAATACCACCCACCATACACACTACTAACCAAACACACTACTACCACACACATGACTACCAAAACACACCACTACTACACACAATACTGTACAATACTGTAATTCCATCAGTGGGGGGTCATTTAGGGTCATATAGCTATTTCATTTTGAATGTTAAGACCCCTTAAAAATGCTACATTAAAAAAACATATTTTTTTATTATCCCATACAAACACATTGATTAACAGATTCACTACATGGAACAACAGATAATAAAGTTTGTTCTGAAGTGTCTTTCCTCTAACTGAGAGGATAGAAGAAAGATCAGGAAACTATTATTATTATATATATATTTTTTACATGTGTTTAATGGAAAAAGATCCGTTTCAAATTCCAGGCTAGGCTATAACATTTTAATCGCATTGCTCAAGTGATGTTGCTTTAGTTGTGATGGCGGCTTCATATAAAGAGTGGTAGTGTGGTGTGTGTGTGTGTGTGTGTGTGTGTGTGTGTGTGTGTGTGTGTGTGTGTGTGTGTGTGTGTGTGTGTGTGTGTGTGTGTGTGTGTGTGTGTATGTTTACATGTGCTTGCGTGCTCTATTGTGATTGAACGGGTGAAGTGTAGACAGGGTGAAGAAAAACTCAGGTTTTTCTCTGCGGTCTTCACCCTACTCATGCCTGACAGCTCTGGAATGAAGTCCGCCCTTGTTAGTTAGAAGCAAGGGGAAATATTTTGGTAAATATTTTGGTCGATATTTTCCAACGGTTTTGAGTCAACAGCCGTCAGTCCCCTTAGTAAAGGACCTTCATTTGGCCCTTGCTGCAGTTTCATCATTAAGGGTTTGTTTTTCACTTTCTCTTTAAGTATTAGAAGTATTAACGCATGATTAGAAACAGTCCCACTTTGTAACAACTATGAAAACTAGAGTCATCAACTGGAATATTAAAATAATGCTTTTCAGAGACATTCCGTGTCGAATTGAAGGGTATAATACACTATATCTCCCAGCTGCATAAATAAACCCCTCACCATAAAGTGGAGGTGTAAGGTTGGTCTGTGTGTGGTCGTCCTGCAACACTCCTCTCTCCCTCTCTAAATGTCTCTCTCTCGTTCCAGAGATATAATATGACATGTGAAATGTCATTATTCTTATTCTACATTTGTATTGTTTATTAAATACTTCACTTGCTTTGGCAATGTTAACATATGTTTCCCATGCCAATAAAGCCCTTGAATTAAATTTTGAGAGAGAGAGAGAGAGAGAGAGAGAGAGAGAGAGAGAGAGAGAGAGAGAGAGAGAGAGAGAGAGAGAGAGAGAGAGAGAGAGAGAGAGAGAGAGAGAGAGAGAGAGAGAGAGAGAGAGAGAGAGAGAGAGAGAGAGATATGCACTGTTACAAGATTGGCCTGTCATCAACTTAATATGCCACCACCTCCTGTGCTACCAATACCTTCATAACAATAACATGAATATTACAAAGGTTTGTCAATGAAACATGCAACAGATGTTTCTAGGAATGTATCTCTCACTGACATAAACTGAGGCAACAGTTATTAAGCCCTCACCTTTCCTGAGACATTGTGTGTGGATCTGGGTTAGCCCCGCCTCTGATCTGGTTAGGCTGTCAAAGACATGGCGTCCTGTTGGGTCCAGCAGCTCCTTCAGGAAAGGCTTCATACCCTTCACATGAAATGTCAATAAAGTATATTAATTCAAATTCTTCTCTCCTTACAGACAGACATCCATGTCCTGCCAATGCCTCTTCTCCTGGTCAAAATTCTAGCCAAGCGCAAGCCTTCGATTTCATTAAGCTCCCCTGTTCAATTCTCTGTTGCCATGGTGATTGTACCAAACAAATAGTCCCACCTCATCTCAGCACCACCGTTGGTCAGCCTTGTGTTCCAGTGTTTGTGAATGGCTGGCTAAATGGCTCATTAATCCCCAGTGGCTGTGACCGCTGTCAGTCGCCTGGGGCCTGCTGCTTGGCAGACTAAACGTTAGTGGTTAAGGATTAAACCAACAAATGGTTACAAAAGCTAATGAACCAACGCTGTCATTTTTCATACTTTGGTCATCATACTTTGACCTGTTTTTTTTTTTTTTTCACCTTTATTTAACCAGGTAGGCTAGTTGAGAACAAGTTCTCATTTGCAACTGCGACCTGGCCAAGATAAGGCATAGCAGTGTGAACAGACAACACAGAGTTACACATGGAGTAAACAATTAACAAGTCAATAACACAGTAGAAAAAAGTGGAGTCTATATATACATTGTGTGCAAAAGGCATGAGAAGGTAGGCAAATAATTACAATTATGCAGATTAACACTGGAGTGATAAATGATCAGATGGTTATGTACAGGTAGAGATATTGGTGTGCAAAAGAGCAGAAAAATAAATAAATAAAAACAGTATGGGGATGAGGTAGGTGAAAATGGGTGGGCTATTTACCAATAGACTATGTACAGCTGCAGCGATCGGTTAGCTGCTCAGATAGCAGATGTTTGAAGTTGGTGAGGGAGATAAAAGTCTCCAACTTCAGCGATTTTTGCAATTCGTTCCAGTCACAGGCAGCAGAGAACTGGAACGAAAGGCGGCCAAATGAGGTGTTGGCTTTAGGGATGATCAGTGAGATACACCTGCTGGAGCGCGTGCTACGGATGGGTGTTGCCATCGTAACCAGTGAACTGAGATAAGGCGGAGCTTTACCTAGCATGGACTTGTAGATGACCTGGAGCCAGTGGGTCTGGCGACGAATATGTAGCGAGGGCCAGCCGACTAGAGCATACAAGTCGCAGTGGTGGGTGGTATAAGGTGCTTTAGTGACAAAACGGATGGCACTGTGATAAACTGCATCCAGTTTGCTGAGTAGAGTGTTGGAAGCAATTTTGTAGATGACATCGCCGAAGTCGAGGATCGGTAGGATAGTCAGTTTTACTAGGGTAAGTTTGGCGGCGTGAGTAAAGGAGGCTTTGTTGCGGAATAGAAAGCCGACTCTTGATTTGATTTTCGATTGGAGATGTTTGATATGGGTCTGGAAGGAGAGTTTAGAGTCTAGCCAGACACCTAGGTACTTATAGATGTCCACATATTCAAGGTCGGAACCATCCAGGGTGGTGATGCTGGTCAGGCGTGCGGGTGCAGGCAGCGAACGGTTGAAAAGCATGCATTTGGTTTTACTAGCGTTTAAGAGCAGTTGGAGGCCACGGAAGGAGTGCTGTATGGCATTGAAGCTCGTTTGGAGGTTAGATAGCACAGTGTCCAAGGACGGGCCAGAAGTATATAGAATGGTGTCGTCTGCGTAGAGGTGGATCAGGGAATCGCCCGCAGCATGAGAAACATCATTGATATATACAGAGAAAAGAGTCGGCCCGAGAATTGAACCCTGTGGCACCCCCATAGAGACTGCCAGAGGACCGGACAGCATGCCCTCCGATTTGACACACTGAACTCTGTCTGCAAAGTAATTGGTGAACCAGGCAAGGCAGTCATCCGAAAAACCGAGGCTACTGAGTCTGCCGATAAGAATACGGTGATTGACAGAGTCGAAAGCCTTGGCAAGGTCTATGAAGACGGCTGCACAGTACTGTCTTTTATCAATGGCGGTTATGATATCGTTTAGTACCTTGAGCGTGGCTGAGGTACACCCGTGACCGGCTCGGAAACCAGATTGCACAGCGGAGAAGGTACGGTGGGATTCAAGATGGTCAGTGACCTGTTTGTTGACTTGGCTTTCGAAGACCTTAGATAGGCAGGGCAGGATGGATATAGGTCTGTAACAGTTTGGGTCCAGGGTGTTGCCCCCTTTGAAGAGGGGGATGACTGCGGCAGCTTTCCAATCCTTGAGGATCTCAGACGATATGAAAGAGAGGTTGAACAGGCTGGTAATAGGGGTTGCGACAATGGCGGCGGATAGTTTCAGGAATAGAGGGTCCAGATTGTCAAGCCCAGCTGATTTGTACGGGTCCAGGTTTTGCAGCTCTTTCAGAACATCTGCTATCTGGATTTGGGTAAAGGAGAACCTGGAGAGGCTTGGGCGAGTAGCTGCGAGGGGGGGGAGCTGTTGGCCGAGGTTGGAGTAGCCAGGCGGAAGGCATGGCCAGCCGTTGAGAAATGCTTGTTGAAGTTTTCGATAATCATGGATTTATCGGTGGTGACCGTGTTACCTAGCCTCAGTGCAGTGGGCAGCTGGGAGGAGGTGCTCTTGTTCTCCATGGACTTCACAGTGTCCCAGAACTTTTTGGAGTTGGAGCTACAGGATGCAAACTTCTGCCTGAAGAAGTTGGCTTTAGCTTTCCTGACTGACTGTGTGTATTGGTTCCTGACTTCCCTGAACAGTTGCATATCGCGGGGACTATTCGATGTTAGTGCAGTCCGCCACAGGATGTTTTTGTGCTGGTCGAGGGCAGTCAGGTCTGGAGTGAACCAGGGGCTATATCTGTTCTTAGTTCTGCATTTTTTGAACGGAGCATGCTTATCTAAAATGGTGAGGAAGTTACTTTTAAAGAAAGACCAGGCATCCTCAACTGACGGGATGAGGTCAATGTCCTTCCAGGATACCCGGGCCAGGTCGATTAGAAAGGCCTGCTCACAGAAGTGTTTTAGGGAGCGTTTGACAGTGATGAGGGGTGGTCGTTTGACTGCGGCTCCGTAGCGGATACAGGCAATGAGGCAGTGATCGCTGAGATCCTGGTTGAAGACAGCGGAGGTGTATTTGGAGGGCCAGTTGGTCAGGATGACGTCAATGAGGGTGCCCTTGTTTACAGAGTTAGGGTTGTACCTGGTGGGTTCCTTGATGATTTGAGTGAGATTGAGGGCATCTAGCTTAGATTGTAGGACTGCCGGGGTGTTAAGCATATCCCAGTTTAGGTCACCTAACAGAACAAACTCTGAAGCTAGATGGGGGGCGATCAATTCACAAATGGTGTCCAGGGCACAGCTGGGAGCTGAGGGGGGTCGGTAGCAGGCGGCAACAGTGAGAGACTTATTTCTGGAGAGAGTAATTTTCAAAATTAGTAGTTCGAACTGTTTGGGTATGGACCTGGAAAGTATGACATTACTTTGCAGGCTATCTCTGCAGTAGACTGCAACTCCTCCCCCTTTGGCAGTTCTATCTTGACGGAAGATGTTATAGTTGGGTATGGAAATCTCAGAATTTTTGGTGGCCTTCCTGAGCCAGGATTCAGACACGGCAAGGACATCAGGGTTAGCAGAGTGTGCTAGAGCAGTGAGTAAGACAAACTTAGGGAGGAGGCTTCTGATGTTGACATGCATGAAACCAAGGCTTTTTCGATCACAGAAGTCAACAAATGAGGGTGCCTGGGGACATGCAGGGCCTGGGTTTACCTCCACATCACCCGCGGAACAGAGAAGGAGTAGTATGAGGGTGCGGCTGAAGGCTATCAAAACTGGTCGCCTAGGGCGTTGGGGACAGAGAATAAGAGGAGCAGGTTTCTGGGCATGGTAGAATATATTCAGGGCATAATGCGCAAACAGGGGTATGGTGGGGTGCGGGTACAGCGGAGGCAAGCCCAGGCACTGGGTGATGATGAGAGAGGTTGTATCTCTGGACATGCTGGTTGTAATGGGTGAGGTCACCGTAATGGGTGAGGTTACCTCTTGAAGGTAAACATACTGTAACTTACTACACAGAAAGTTAAATCAACACTGAGAGTACTAAATTAACACTGAGCGTGTGAAGACTGTCGCTACCCCATGTCAAACACATGGATTCATTATTAACCTCTACAGGATCAGTGTTTTCCCACGGGGAGGTTGAGCTAACGTAGGCTAATGTGATTACAATGAGGTTGTAAGAAACAAAACAAAAATCCCAGGTTATAGACATATCTGATATAGGCAGAAAACTTAAAATCTTGTTCATCTAACTGCACTGTCCAATTTACATTAGCTATTAAGGTGAAAGAATACCATGCTATTGTTTGAGGAGAGTGCACAGTTATGAACTTGAAAATAAACGAAAATAAACCAATTAGACACATTTGGGCAGTCTTGATACAACATTTTGAACAGATATGCAATGGTTCATTGGATTAGTCTAAAGCTTTGCACATACACTGCCGCCATCTAGTGGCCAAAGTGTAAATTACGCCTGGGCTGGAATAATACATTATGGCCTTTCTCTTGTATTTTAAAGATGGTACAAAAAAATACAAAAAAACATGTTGTTTCTTTGTATTATCTTTTACCAGATCTAATGCGTTATATTCTCCTACATAAATTTCACATTTTCACAAACTTCAAAGTGTTTTCTTTCAAATGGTACCAAGAACATGTATATCCTTGCTTCAGGTCCTGAGCTACAGGCAGTTAGATTTGGGTATGTCATTTTAGGCGAAAATTGAAAAAAAGGGGCGGTTCCTTAATAGGTTTTTAAGGGTACATGGTGACATCACCTTAACACCAATGGTAACATGATACTCTCTTACCTTGTAAACAACATTGGAGAAAATGTGTTTGCAGAGGGGCGTGGTTTATATAGCTAGATAGCTACTGCCTGAAGACCTAGCAAGTGTCTTTGCCAAATATGAATAGGGTAACCTTTTAATTATGTATATTTGCTGACACGTTACAGTCAAATTTTGGCACCAGTAGAGTAGCTATTTAGCACAGGAGGTTGGTGACACCTTCATTGGGGAGGAAGGGTTGTGGTAATGGCTGGAGTGGAATAAGTGGAATAGATTCAAATACATCAAACACATGGTTTGTTGCCATTCAATTCACTCAGTTCCAGCCTTCGTCACCTCCACTGCTATCTTGATATATAAACCACTCCTCTGCCAACACGCCTTCTCCGATGTTGTTTACAAGGCAATACTTATTTAAATTAGATGAGAGAATATCATGTTACCATTGGTGTATTAAAATGATAGTTAAGGTGAAGTCGCCTTGTCCCCTTAATAATGAATCCAATTGTTTGACATGGGGGAGTGGACCAGGTATTTTGTGATCAAACTTTATCAATGCAAAAGCAACATTCATTTTTCATACTTTGGTCATCATACTTTGATCTGGTTCAAATATCCAAACATTTCAGGAAAAACATGATTTTGACTGTTCATAAACTTTAAATAATATAATTTCAACAATAACATATTCACTTAGGATCTCACTCTGTGAAGTTAATAGGACTAAAATTCTGACGACACCATTCTGTATACCTCTGGCCCTTCATTGGACACTGTGTTAACTTAACTCCAGACGAGCTTCAATGCCATACAACTCTCCTTCCATGGCCTCCAACTGCTCTTAAATGCAAGTAAAACTAAATGCATGCTCTTCAACCGATCGCTGCCCGCACCTGCCAGCCCGTCCAGCATCATTACTCTGGACGGTTCTGACTTAGAATATGTGGACAACTACAAATACCTAGGTGTCTGGTTAGACTGTAAACTCTCCTTCCAGACTCACAAAAACATCTCCAATCCAAAATTAAATCTAGAATCGGCTTCCTATTTCGCAACAAAGCTTCCTTCACTCATGCTGCCAAACATACCCTCCTAAAACTGACCATCCTACCGATCCTCGACTTCGGCGATGTCATTTACAAAATAGCCTCCAACACTCTACTCAGCAAATTGGATGCAGTCTATCACTTTGCCATCCATTTTGTCACCAAAGCCCCATATACTACCCACCACTGCGACCTGTATGCTCTCGTTGGTTGGCCCTCACTTCATACTCGTCGCCAAACCCACTGGCTCCAGGTCATCTATAAGGCTCTGCTAGATAAAGACCCTCCTTAATCTCAGCTCACTGGTCACCATAGCAGCACCCACCCGTAGCACGCGCTCCAGCAAGTATATCTCACTGGTCACCCCCAAAGCAAATTCTTCCTTTGGCTGCCTCTCCTTCCAGTTCTCTGCTGCCAATGACTGGAACGAACTGCAAAAATGAGACTCTTACCTCCCTCACTAGCTTTAAGCACCAGCTGTCAGAGCAGATCACATATCACTGCACCTGTACATAGCTCATCTGTAAATAGCCCATCCAATCTACCTCGTCCCCATACTGTATTTATGTATTCATTTATCTTGCTCCTTTGCACCCCAGTATCTCAACTTGCACATTCATCCTCTGCACATCCTACCATTCCAGTGTTTAATATCTATATTGTATTACTTTGCCACCATGGCCTATTTATTGCCTTTACCTCTCTTATCCTACCTCATTTGCACATGATGTATATAGATTTTCCTACTGTATTATTGATTGTATGTTTGTTTATTCCATGTGTAACTCTGTGTTGTTGTATGTGTCTAACTGCTTTGCTTTATCTTGGCCAGGTCGCAGTTGCAAATGAGAACTTGTTCTCAACTAGCCTACCTGGTTAAATAAAGGAGAAATAAAATGTAAAAAATAATCCTCATGACAAAGTACTAAACAAAAATATAAATTCAACATGTAAAGTGTTGGTCCCATGTTTCATGGTCTGAAATAAAAGATCCCAGAAAATATCCATGCGTACAAAAAGCTTATTTCTCACAAATGTTGTGCACAAATTCATTTACATCCCTGTTAGTGAGAATTTCTCTTTTGTCAAGATAATCCATCCACCTGACAGGTGTGGCATATCAAGAAGTTGAATAAACAGTATGATCATTGCACATGTTCACCTTGTTCTAGGGACAGAAAATGCCACTCTAAAATGTGCAGTTTTGTCACACAACACAATGCCACAGATGTCTCAAGTTTTGAGGGGGAGTGCAATTGGCATGCTGTCTACAGGAATGTCCACCAGAGCTGTTGCTAGACAATTTAATGTTCATTTCTCCACCATATGCCATCTCCACGTTGTTTTAGAAAATTTGGCAGTACGTCCAACTAGCCTCACAACCGCAGACCACGTGTAACCTTGCCCGTCCAGGACCTCCACATCTGGCTTTTCACCTGTTGGATCGTCTGAGACCAGCCACCCAGACAGCTGATGAAACTGATGCGTTTTTCTATCTGTAATAAAGCCCTTTTGTGGGGTAAAACTCATTCTGATTGGCTGGGCCTGGTTCCCCAGTGGATGGGCCTGGCTCCCAAGTGGGTGGGCTTATGTGTAACGAATGTCCTCCTCCTCTTCTGATGAAGAGGAGTAGTAGGAAGGATTGGAGGACCAATGCGCAGCGTGGTAAGTGTCCATTTTAATATATAAAACTGAACACTACAAAAATACAAAAAAACAACTTGAATGAACAAACGAAAATCGAAACAGTCCCGTGTGGTACAGACACAGGATACAATCACGCACAACTCAAACGTGAAACCAGGCTACCTTAGTATGGTTCTCAATCAGGGACAAGGAATGACAGCTGCCTCTGATTGAGAACCATACCAGGACAAACACAGAAATCACAAATCATAGAAAAAGGAACATAGACAACCCACCCAACTCACACCCTGACCATACTAAAACAAAGACGTAACAAAAGAACTAAGGTCAGAACGTGACATTATGCCCTCCCAGGCCTACCCATGGCTGCGCCCCTGCCCAGTCACGTGAAATCCATAGACTAGGGCCTAATGAATTTATAGTATTGACAATCAATTTACTGATTTCCTTATATGAATTGTAACTCAGTAAAATTTTGGAAATTTTTGCATGTTGCGTTTATATTCTTGTTCAGTATATATATTTAGCTTAGATGTGCTCAATCTAAACAGTGTACCAAATTATTAAACTCTGTTTCTCCTTCAAGTACCATGTCGCAATGGGTCCTGTGTCTGTAGGAAACAGAGATATTACAGAAAAGAGGAGATAGGAATCCCATTGGGCAATGAATGGAGAAACGACCCACTCAACTGACTGTCGACTAATCCCATTCACATTGTCATGCTCCGTCACGTGGTTGCTAAGCTAATCGTCATGCAATTCCTTCTGAAAGTCATGGTATGAGTCGGGAAACCTGCCTATTTTTCTCAAATGTACGTAATGTCACAATTTCAAAGCTATACAATATAACAGAGAACACGTTACTTACATTATCTCACATCTTGGAAAATATTTACAATGTTGTACTTCTCGTTCACAAAATAAATGCTAATGTTCAGTTTTTGAGCTTGTGCCCAATTGACTCCCATTCACTCCTTGAAGGAGAGCTCTCCTTGTCCCAGAATCACCTAGAATGTACTAAACTGCCCATTGACGACTTAAGGACTATGTACACAATGGGCGTTAAGAATTTCCCATATCCTCAAAAGTATCTCTGTGGGAAATCAACGTCACTCTGCTTTTGTTCTGGCAGTAAGACCCCTAAATTGGTAGTGCAGTTTGTTTAAACCATTTTACAGCTAGCTAGCTACTTTACATGATGATAGTGACTTTGGTATTATTTTGTGTAGCTATGCTTTCTAGCTAGATATGTAGCTAGCCAGCCAACCAGCCCAGATAGAGAGAGTATTGCACTGTTTTTTTGTAGATTTGAGCTGCAACAGACTTCCCCAAATTATTTTCATGTTTATACCATTCTTGTTACATCGACAAAATGAAACATTGTTCACAATTTTTTTCCACATATTAGTGTTACTTAACACCTTTTAACACTGTTAATCATAGGAATTAGTGGTTTGGTGTCGATTATCCCTTTTAAGAGTTTCAACATTGGGTTCAGAGATACTCTGAATGATCGGCTATGAAAAGCCAACTGACATTTACTCCTGAGGTGCTGACCTGTTGCACCCTCAACAACCACTGTGATTATTATTTGACCCTGCTGGTCATCTGTGAACATTTGAACATCTTGGCCATGTTCTGTTATAATCTCCACCCAGCACAGCCAAAAGAGGACTGGGCCACACCTCATAGCCTGGTTCCTATCTAGTTTTCTTCCTAGGTTCTGGCCTTTCTAGGTAGTTTTTCCTAGCCACCGTGCTTCTACACCTGCATTGCTTGCTGTTTGGGATTTTAGGCTGGGTTTCTGTACAGCACTTTGTGACATCAGCTGATGTAAGAAGGGCTTTATAAATACATTTGATAGATTGAATGATTCACTATGTGATGTTGTACTCTGTACTCCTCATATTGAAGTAAAGCTGACACAACCACTTCTCCAATGCAGACATACTGAAAAAGTTAACACATATCGAATTGGTGGGGAGACAAAGAAAACACAGGAAATTAAACATAGGCCTTGTCAACCACACTTGATGACAATCCACCCCTTAGATGGAATGACTGTTGGAGCTAACCCAAACACTACAGCCCCTCTAGAACGCTGCAAACTCTGTATGCAGAGAGATGAGGAGCCGAAGCCCAGGCTTCATTCTGGAATGTTGGAGGCAGGTCACACGTGCTCGATTAACCAGGAAGACTAAGGCATCGGGGTGTGTGTTTTGTTTGTGCTTGTGTGGGTGTCCGTGTGTGTATGCCTGTCTGTCTTTTGGTATAATTTTCCAGTATTGGGAAAATGGGATGTGGACCATAGAGCAGGCTAGACTGATTGATAGAATGGGACCTAACTGCCTCTGCTGGCCTGGGGAGAGAACTAAAGGTCCCCAGTCTTTGTGGCCTGAAGCCTCAGCCAAATCCATGGCACTTACTTAGGAAAGTTACACACTCTCTCTCTCTCACACACACACACACACACACACACACACACACACACACACACACACACACACACACACACACACACACACACACACACACAGAGAGAGAGAGAGGAAATAAACACATTAGAGGAAAGGGAGGAGCAGATGTTGGAGTGGCAAGGTATCTGTCCATTTCCTCCTCTTGCTCTGTGTTTTTTGTTTTACAATCTATCTCCACCCCACCCCTCCTCTCAGAAGGACGGAATGTGCAGGCCAGGTCTGGGCCAGTGGACACGCCTTTGTTTTCTGTAAACAATGTGTGGTCCCTACTACAACACCACCACCATCCCCAGACTGCGATAGCTCCCAGGACAACAACGTACCCCTTCCCTCCATCCTTCCATCCTGCCATTGCTCCCTAAACAGGGAAGGAAGCTAACCCCCTCCACTCTGCTGGGGCCAAAACTTTAGGGGGGTGGGGTGAGGAGAGGGTGCCTTGCACCCGGACTGAACCCGTCCACTGACAGCAGGAAAGCCAGGGAGGTCAAATGAAGGGAATGGTGGGTCTGCTTCTCCATGGCAACTGACAGGATTTGTAGTGTCAAGAGTGTTGTACCGGATGCTTGGCCATGCCAGGGGCTCAGTGCTCGCTGCTTTCCTCAAAACAAGCATGTCATATTCTGTCCACACGGTCTCTCTGTTGTGTTGATTAACAACTTGGTTTCTAACAACACACCGTAAAACATTTCCTGTCATTCGTACATTAGATTACTGGCAGCACAGTAGCCAGTAGGTTCCTGTAAATGTACAGTAAATTATTGTCAGCGAGGAAGCAAGTAAATTACTGTAGATTTACAGGACCTCTACTGTAGCACAAATTTACAGCATATTACTGGAACACCTGACTACAGTAACATACTGTTTTTCTGGAATGTACAGTGCATTACTGGAAGCACAGTGGTCAGATTAACAGTGCAAGTAGCTAGTGCCAATGACAGACAATATTTCTGTTACATGTATTTGATATAGGTATGTTATTTTTTAAATATTTTTAAAAAATGACATTTTATCCCTTTTTCGCCCCAATTTCGTGGTATCCAATTGTTAGTAGCTACTATCTTGTCTCACCGCTACAACGCCCGTACGGGCTCGGGAGAGACGAAGGTTGAAAGTCATGCATCCTCCGATACACAACCCAACCAAGCCGCACTGCTTCTAAAACTTCTTATGGTATAGGGGACGGTTGCGTCCCACTTGGGCAAAAAAACAGGGAAAATGCAGCACGTCAAATAAAAAAAAAACAATATAAAAATCAAACTTTCATTAAATCACACATGTAAGATACTCAATTAAAGCTACACTCGTTGTGGATCCAGCCAAAGTGTCAGATTTTAAAAAGGCTTTTCGGCGAAAGCATAAGAAGCTATTATCTGATGATAGCACAACAGTAAACAAAGCGAGTAGCATATTTCAACCCTGCAGGCGCTACACAAAACGCATAAATAAAATATAAAACATGCATTACCTTTGACGAGCTTCTTTTGTTGGCACTCCAATATGTCCCATAAACATCACAATTGGTCCTTTTGTTCGATTAATTCCGTCCATATATATCCAAATGTCCATTTATTTGACGCGTTTGATCCAGAAGAAAACAGCTTCCAAAAAACGCAACGTCACTACAAAATATTTCAAAAGTTGCCTATAAACTTTGCCAAAATATTTCAAACTACTTTTGTAATACAACTTTAGGTATTTTTAAACGCTAATAATCGATCAAATTGTAGACGGTTCTATCTGTGTTCAATACAGGAAGACAACAAACCAACGCTACTTTTCACATCTTGCGGACTCTCAACAGTGTTACCCAGTTCCTAGAATGCCTACTTCTTCATTGCACAAATGAAGAACCTCGACCAAATTCCAAAGACTGGTGACATCCAGTGGAAGCGGTAGGAACTGAAAACAGGTTCCTAAGAAATATAATTTGCCAGTGAACAGACAGAGACCAAAAAAAAACTATTCTGAACGCTTAGTCCTCGGGTTTTGCCTGCTACATAAGTTCTGTTATACTCACAGACATGATTCAAACAGTTTTAGAAACTTCAGAGTGTTTTCTATCCAAATAATAATTATATCCACTAATAATATGCATATCTTATATTCCTGGCATGAGTAGCAGGAAGTTGAAATTGGGCACGCTATTTAAGGTTGTTCAAAACTCCAACGCAGTTGTCAATTCAACACGTCTGTCAGTGCTGCTGTAAACCGCATCGTAAGAGGTATGCCAAATAGGAGAAGTTTATATACAGTACAGTGCATTTGGAAAGTATTCAGACTTTACAGCCTTAAGTAACAAAAATGGCTTAAATTAAAAAAAAAAAATCCTCATCAATCTACACACAAGACCTCATAATGACAATGCGAAAACAGGTTTCAAAAATCTTAGCAAATTTATAAAGAATAAAAAACAGAAATACATGTTTTATATAGGAGACTCAAAACTATTTCCATTGATCATCCTTGAAATGTTTGTGTGGTGAATTCAATTGATTGGACATGATTTGGAAAGGCACACACCTGTGTATATAAGGTCCCACAGTTGACAGTGCATGTCAGAGCAAAAACCAAGCCATGAGGTTGAATTAATTGTCCATAGAGCACAGAGACATGATTGTGTCGAGGCACAGATTTGGAGAAGCGTACAGCATTGAAGGTCACCAAAAACACAGTCGCCTCCATCGTTCTTAAATGGAAGAAGTTAAGAACCACCAAGACTTTTAGAGCTGGCCAAGAACCCGATGGTCACTTTGACAGAGCTCCAGAGTTCTTCTGTGGAGATGGGAGAACCTTCTAGAAGGACAACCATCTCTGCAGCACTCCACCAATCAGGCCTTTATGGTAGAGTGGCCAGACGGAAGCCACTCCTCAGTAAAAGACACATGACAGCCCACTTGGATTTGTCAAATGGCACCTAAAGACTCTCAAACCATGAGAAACAAGATTCTCTGTTCTGATGAAACCAAGATGGAACTCTTTGGCCTGAATGCCAATCGTCACGTCTGGAGGAAACCTGGTACCATCCCTGCGGTGAAGCATGGTGGTTCCAGCATTATGCTGTGGGGATGTTTTTCAGCGGCAAAGACCGGGAGACTAGTCAGAATCGAGGCAAACATGAATGGAGCAAAGTACAGAGATGATGGAAACCTGCTCCAGAGCGCTCAGGACTTCAGACCGGGGCAAAGGTTCACCTTCCAACAGGACAATGACCCTAAGCACACAGCCAAGACAATGCAGGAGTGGCTTCGGGACAAGTCTCTGAATGTCCTTGAGTGGCCTGGCCAGAGCCGGGACTTGAACCCGATCGAACATCTCTGGAGAGACCTTAAATAGCTATGCAGCAACACTCCACATCTAACCTGACAAAGCTTGAGAGGTTCTGCAGAGAAGAATGGGAGCAACTTCCCAAATACAGGTGTGCCAAGCTTGTAATGTCATACTCAAGAAGACTCGATGCTGTAATCACTGCAAAAGGTGCTTCAACAAAGTACTGAATAAAGGGTCTGAATATTTAAGTAATAAATGTGATATTTCAGAATTCTATTTTTAATACATTTGCAAACATTTCTAAAAACCTGTTTTTGCTTTGTCATTATGGGATATTGTGTGTAGATTATAATATTATCAATTTTAGAATAAGGCTGTAACGTTAACAAAATTTTGAAAAAGTCAAGGGGTCTGAATACTTTCCGAATGCACCATAATTGTGCACTACTTGGGCCATGGGGCTCTCGTCAAAAGCAGTGGACTATATAGAGAATAGGGTGCCATTTGGGACCTAAGCCATGTCCATCTTCATCCTGCCTCAGAGAAAACCCCAGAACAGGCCTGATGTCCATGCCAGGGCCGTTAGAAGGAGGGCTTGGGAGTTTACACCACTAAACCACCTCAAACAGACCCAGACCCAAGCTTCGCCCCAGGGACAGGGGAAGGGGCAGAGGGAGGCAGGCCCTATAAGCCATGCAGGGCTGCTCTCATCAAGCTTGATTGGACTCAGTGTGGGTCCTGGATGGGCTAGAGGAAGTGGGAAGGCAGGGTGATGATTTCCAGACTTGAGGAGAGGATAGTGTCTGTTCACTGTTCAGTGAAGAGGTCTGCTTCAACAAAGTACTGAGTAGTAAAGTGTCTGAGTACTAATGTAACTGTGATATTTCAGTGTTGCATGTTTAATAAATTAGCAAACACTTATAAAAACCTGGTTTTGCTTTATTATTATGGGGTATTGTATATAGATTGATGATTGAAAAAAAAAACGATTTAATAATTTTTAGAATAAAGCAGTAACTAAACAAAATATGGAGAAAAAAAATTGTTGTTGAATTTTACCCCCATTTTTCTCTGCATTTTTCGATGTTGTCTCATCGCTGCAACGGGCTCGGGTGATGGAACGTAATGTGTCCTCCGAAACATGACCCGCCTAACCGCTTTCCTTAACCTGGAAGCCACCCGCAGCAACTGACCAGGGTCAGCCTGCAGGCACCCGGTCTGCCACAAGGAGTTGCTAGAGCGCGATGAGCCAAGTAAAGCCTGGCCAAACCCTCCCCTAACCTGAACGACACTAGGCCAATTGTGCGCTGTCCTATGAGACTCCCGGCTACGGCCTTTTAACATTTACGTTTTGGTCATTTAGCAGACGCTCTTATCCAGAACGACTTAGTCAGTGTCTAAGTTTGATAAAAAACACGTATCAAAGTCATAGCAAGTATAACGTTTCTGTAACTGTTACTGGGAATGTTTTTGTAGCATACATTGATCTTCAAAATATCCTTTATTTATAACAAGATACCTTTTAAATATATCTTTGCCCAGCTCTGGTAAGTGCAACGTCCATTACTGAGTAAATCAAAATCAAGTCAGATTTTATTTGTCACATGGCCGAATACAACAGTGAAATGCTTTCTTACAAGCCCTATCAAATAATTAAAGAGCAGCAGTAAAATAACAATAGAGAGGCTATATACAAGGGGTACCGGTACAGAGTCAATGTGCGGGGGCACCGGTTAGTCGAGGTAATTTAGGTAATATATATATATATATATATATATATATATATATACAGTGCCTTGCGAAAGTATTCGGCCCCCTTGAACTTTGCGACCTTTTGCCACATATCAGGCTTCAAACATAAAGATATAAAACTGTATTTTTTTGTGAAGAATCAACAACAAGTGGGACACAATCATGAAGTGGAACGACATTTATTGGATACTTCAAACTTTTTTAACAAATCAAAAACTGAAAAATTGGGCATGCAAAATTATTCAGCCCCTTTACTTTGGTCCTATGGACTCTGTCCATAGGACAACAATCAGTCGTATATTGCACAAATCTGGGCTTTATGGAAGAGTGGCAAGAAGAAAGCCATTTCTTAAAGATATCCATAAAAAGTGTTGTTTAAAGTTTGCCACAAGCCACCTGGGAGACACACAAAACATGTAGAAGAAGGTGCTCTGGTCAGATGAAACCAAAATTGAACTTTTTGGCAACAATGCAAAACGTTATGTTTGGCGTAAAAGCAACACAGCTGAACACACCATCCCCACTGTCAAACATGGTGGTGGCAGCATCATGGTTTGGGCCTGCTTTTCTTCAGCAGGGACAGGGAAGATGGTTAAAATGTATGGGAAGATGGATGGAGCCAAATACAGGACCATTCTGGAAGAAAACCTGATGGAGTCTGCAAAAGACCTGAGACTGGGACAGAGATTTGTCTTCCAACAAGACAATGATCCAAAACATAAAGCAAAATCTACAATGGAATGGTTCAAAAATAAACATATCCAGGTGTTAGAATGGCCAAGTCAAAGTCCAGACCTGAATCCAATCGAGAATCTGTGGAAAGAACTGAAAACTGCTGTTCACAAATGCTCTCCATCCAACCTCACTGAGCTCGAGCTGTTTTGCAAGGAGGAATGGGAAAAAATTTCAGTCTCTCGATGTGCAAAACTGATAGACTTACAGCTGTAATCGCAGCACAAGGTGGCGCTACAAAGTATTAACTTAAACGGGGCTGAATAATTTTGCACGCCCAATTTTTCAGTTTTTGAATTGTTAAAAAAGTTTGAAATATCCAATAAATGTCGTTCCACTTCATGATTGTGTCCCACTTGTTGTTGATTCTTCACAAAAAAATACAGTTTTATATCTTTATGTTTGAAGCCTGAAATGTGGCAAAAGGTCGCAAAGTTCAAGGGGGCCAAATACTTTCGCAAGGCACTGTATATGGGTAGAGCTATTAAAGTGACTATGCATAGACCATAACAGAGAGCAGCAGCAGCGTTAAAGGGGGGGGGGGGGGGGGGGGGGGGCAATGCAAGTAGCCCTTTGATTAGATGTTCAGGAGTCTTATGGCTTGGGGGTAGAAGCTGTTTAGAAGTGTTTTGGGCCTAGACTTGGCGCTCCGGTACTGCTTATCGTTCAGTAGCAGAGAGAACAGTCTATGTCTGGGGTGGCTGGAGTCTTTGACAATTTGTAGGGCCTTCCTCTGACACCGCCTGGTATAGAGGTCCTGGATGGCAGGAAGCTTGGCCCCAGTGATGTACTGGGCCGTACGAACTGCCCTCTGTAGTCCCTTGCGGTCGGAGGCCGAGCAGATGCCATACCATGCAGTGATGCAACTAGTCGGGATGCTCTCGATGGTGCAGCTGTAGAACTTTTGGGGATCTGAGGACCAATGCCAAATCTCCTGAGGGGGGAATAGGTTTTGTCATGCCCTCTTCACGACTGTGTTGGTGTGCTTGGACCAAGTTAGTTTGTTGGTGATTTGGACACCAAGGAACTTGAAGCTCTCATCCTGCTCCACTACAGCCCTGTCGATGAGAATGGGGGCGTGCTCGGTCCTCCTTTTCCTGTAGTCCACAATCATCTCCTTAGCCTTGATCACATTGAGGGAGAGGTTATTGTCCCGGCACCACACAGCCAGGTCTCTGACCTCCTCCCTATATGCTGTCTCGTCGTTGTTGATGATCAGGCCTACCACTGTTGTATCATCGGCAAACTTAATGATGGTGTCGGAGTCGTGCAGTCATGAGTAAACAGGGAGTACAGGGGGGGGGGGGGGGGGGGGGGATAATTTGATTCAATGCAGAAAAATGTACATTACACTCTATGTATCTGCTAGTAGCACACAGTTATTATACTCCCATCTTGTGGTGATATATTGTAAATACAATACAAAATTATGCTCAAGTACCTTGGCGTTATAGCTAAAAGTTCACCAGCTAACACTGCAGCCATGTGGTCAGATCTGAGTATGACAGGTGAATGTTGTCCATCAGGGCCTGTATTCATAAAGCCGCTCAGAATAGTCAGCCTGACCTATGATCTGTTTTGATCGTAGATCAGCACTCATACTCTAAGATTCTTGATGCATGCTGCCTCAGAAATCCATCTCAGTCAAATTAATTTTGATCCCAAAATTAGGAAGTGTGTGGTGGGAGGGCTGGAGGGTCTAAAACCTTCACTGAGTGATCACTTTGTCTTATTGAACTATGTGAGGGGTCATTAACTGTCTGTGTGCCATACGATTATTAGGCTTTATTTCTATCACAGCTTGTTTGCGAGAACGGAAAGAAACCCCACAGTAAGTTACATGCATTGTGTGTGTGTGTGTGTGTGTGTTACTTGTGTGTGTGTGTGTAGCTGGATTGCTTGCCGTGCTAAAGAACATTAATGTGTCCAGTGTTTTGTCTGTGTTTCTGCTCTCCATTACCCTTCAATCAAAGTAATGAATGATCCTCCTCTATTGTCCCATTATAAAGCTTGATGGAGGTTTTATGGCACAGCAGATTATCATTGACTAGTCAGGAATAGGAGGGCCCATGGTGACAAGACAAATGGGATGCAATTTTGGCAACATTTGGGACATTTAATATTGCCTTCCTTTGTTGGGAGGTTCCTTAGGGTGCCCTCTGTGATGTAATGTTAGGATATTTGGGACCTATATTATGAAACCTTAGGCCTAGCCGATCAGTTGTGAAGGATTCTGTAGGATAAGCATGGAGGACAACATGAGGACAAAATAGGTAAAAGAGGGATCTGGTGAATTGAAGCAACACGGGGGACCCCAAAAATAAGTATCCTAAACACGGGGGACCCCCAAAATAAGTATCCTAAACACGGGGACCCCCAAAATAAGTATCCTAAACACGGGGACCCCCAAAATAAGTATCCCCATGTCTTCCTCACTCTGGGGGGGGGGGGGGGGGGGGTTGACGCCAGTAGCAGGGGTGCAGGGGTGACCCCCAAATTTCACTCCTGTCACTGTAATCTGATCTGCTACGCCTCTCCCCTTCCACCCCCTTGACCCCTACCCCCTCCACAATCTGGGGGTGATTTTATTGAGTGAACCTCCAACCCCAACACCCACTCACACATTTACATGCACACATCAAGCCCCAGGATACAGATTACTACAGATGTGTATGAGGACAGATGAGACAGAGATTAGACAGATTTATCATTTCACACTTTGTTGGGGGTCGCCCAAATCAAATACATGGCCTTCACATGAAGCTTATGGTTCAGTTGAAATCATTAGATTTATCCTCTTTCCAACACTATGCTGGTTCAATAGCCTCATTTTAAATTTTTTTAAATGACCTTTTCCCAGTCCCCTCGATAACGTCTATACACTTGTTTATCTTTCTAATATCCTACTCTTGAACAGCCATTATTTCTGAACATGAACACATTGATTTGTAAAATCAAATCATTACACTGAGGTCATTGATACTCATGTTATTGATTGAGAATACTTTTTCAACAACACTCCCTTTTGGACCTCAACTAGTCTGGTTGTCTCATTCATGGGTTCAAGGACAAGACTGAAATAATCACTTTTTTCCATTCATTGTCCACAAACCTCCCCAAACCTCCCTAACCTACCCCCTTTCCATGCTACCCTGTCCAATATCATTATTGCCCTGCCGCCCCCTTTAGCTTAGGGTCTATGGGGAGATCATATTTTTTAATTTTGGAAACACAATGAGACTAGATGCAAGCAGAAGGTCCACCTTAATCTATCAACACTCCTTCAGAGGATGCCTGGGTGCAGAGTGACAGGCATCTCATCGTGTGTGTGTGTGTTGTGTGTGTGTGTGACAGGCTCAAAATCGGCGGGCCGGTGGGTCGGGTGGGGTAGAGGACAACAGACGCAATTAATGCTCATGAAATGCAAATTGAGTTTTATATCACGTGTGGGAGGGGGGGGTCATCTGGCCCTGTCACCATCTGCTACTGCTATCGCCACAGTAAAGGCTTCTCGGAACAGGGGTAATTTGCAGCTTTAATCATTTTCTCTCTTAATTAAAAAAAATGGGAAGGAGAGGGCTGAAGGGGAGAAGAGGTCATAGACGTGCCAACCAGGTCTCACGGTCTCACTTTAGTACTCAACATTTGTCCGGTGGGAGGGGATACACTTACAATTTAAAAGGTAAAGTTGTGGCAATAATAATGACTGGTTAAGGTAAGGGTTAAGGTTTGGGATAGGTTTAAAACAAGTGCTTAACACTGGGATTGAACCTGCAACCCTTGGCGCTGGAGTGCACGGTACAATGATTTCCTCTATCTTCATCCACAGTGCCCTACTAACATGCTGACGAAACAGCCCGTTACAAAATAAATGTACACATACATTTTATTCAATCATTGCACCCACACTGCTCGCGTGTGTCAACGAGCGTCTGCGCAGCCAGGTGCTAAAATAGAACTTGGTTCTATTTGTGACGCATGACTCGCTGCAAGTCCTGCCTCTCCCATCTTCTCATTGTTTTTTTTTGGAGCATATACCCATGTGGGTGATTAAAAGTTGAACTGAGGTCCACACTCCATTCCAGTTGGTGGTGGTAATGCACCTTAAATTTGGTTGCCAACCGCCATATAACGTCCAAAGAAGAAGAAGAAGCCTGAAGGAGGAGAGATTACTAGAAACAAACTCTGTTTACCCTTTTATCTGTGGATTAATTGTCGGAGAAGAGAAGCTTGTGAATTTTAGGTAAAATGACAACCCAATGTATATATCCCATGACAAATTAGCTAACAACAGCAAGATACCTAGTTAACTTGGCATACATTTTTTATGCTTTTCGACCTGTCTCCAAATTATATAGTTGGTTCAGAGTTCATTTGATTTTTCAACCTGTGTGTCCTGATCGCGTCTGGTGTGGGTGGACAAAATCAACACATGCGAGCGTCGACAGAGATGGCCGCCTCGCTTCGCATTCCTAGGTAACTATGCAGTATTAGTTTTTTTTACGTGTTATTTCTTACATTGGTACCCCAGGTAATCTTAGGTTTCATTACATACAGTCGGGAGGAACTACTGAATATAAGAGCAACGTCAACTCACCATCATTACAACCAGGAATATGACTTTCCCGAAGCGGATCCTGTGTTCTGCCTTCCACCCAGGACAATGGATCGGATCCCAGCCGGCGACCCAAAACAACGATGTCGTAAAAGAGGCAAACGAAGCGGTCTTCTGGTCAGGCTCCGGAGACGGGCACATCGCACACCACACCCTAGCATATTACTCGCCAATGTCCAGTCTCTTGATCTGAGCAAGGGTGCATTCCAGAGAGACATCAGAGACTGTAACGTTCTTTGCTTCACGGAAACATGGCTCACTCGAGAGACTCTATCGGAGTCGGTGCAGCCAGCTGGGGGGGGGGGTATGCCTTATGATTAACGAGATGTGGTGTGATCATAACAATATAGAGGAACTCAAGTCCTTCTGTTCACCTGACTTAGAATTCCTCACAATCAAATGTCGACCGCATTATCTACCAAGGGAATTCTCTTCGATTATAATCACAGCCGTATATATTCCCCCCAAGCAGACACATCGATGGCCCTGAACGGATTTTATTGACAGAAACTAAAACAAGAAGCTCCCGCTCTCAGGTCTTTTCAACGCTGGTCCGACCAATCTGATTCCACGCATCAAGACTGCTTCGATCACGTGGATTGGGATATGTTCCGCATTGCGTCCAACAACAACATTAACGAATACGCTGATTCGGTGAGCGAGTTCATTAGAAAGTGCATTGACGATGTCGTACCCATAGCATCGATTAAAGCATTCTCAAACCAAAAACCGTGGATTGATGGCAGCATTCTCGTGAAACTGAAAGCGCGAACCACTGCTTTTAACCAGGGCAAGGTGACCGGAAACATGACCGAATACAAACAGTGTAGCTATTCCCTCCGCAAGGCAATCAAACAAGCTAAGCGTCAGTATAGAGACAAAGTAGAGTCGCAATTCAACAGCTCA
Organism: Oncorhynchus clarkii lewisi; assembly: GCF_045791955.1. Taxonomy (NCBI): domain Eukaryota; kingdom Metazoa; phylum Chordata; class Actinopteri; order Salmoniformes; family Salmonidae; genus Oncorhynchus; species Oncorhynchus clarkii. The sequence continues at coordinate 67,730,979 of NC_092166.1, forward strand.
GACATAAGACGTATGTGGCAGGGTCTACAGTCAATCAAGGATTACAAAAAGAAAACCAGCCCCGTCGCGGACCAGGATGTCTTGCTTCCAGACTAAATAACTTTTTTGCCCGCTTTGACTACAATACAGTGCCACTGACACGGCAGACAACCAAAACCTGCTGGCTCTCCTTCACTGCAGCCGACGTGAGTAAAACATTTAAACGTGTTAACCCTCGCAAGGCTGCAGGCCCAGACGGCATCCCCAGCCGCGTCCTCAGAGCATGCGCAGACCAGCTGGCTGGTGTGTTTACGGACATATTCAATCAATCCTTATCCCAGTCTGCTGTTCCCACATGCTTCAAGAGGGCCACCATTGTCCCTGTTTCCAAGAAAACTAAGGTAACTGAGCTAGATGACTACCGCCCCGTAGCACTCACCTCCGTCATCATGAAGTGCTTTGAGAGACTAGTCAAGGACCATATCACCTCCACGCTACCTGACACCCTAGACCCACTCCAATTTGCTTACCGTCCAAATAGGTCCACAGACGATGCAATCGCAACCACACTGCACACTGTTCCTCGGCGTACACATCACGGACAAACTGAATTGGTCCACCCACACAGACAGCGTCGTGAAGAAGGCGCAGCAGCACCTCTTCAACATCAGGAGGCTGAAGAAATTTGGCTTGTCCCCAAAAGCACTCACAAACTTTTACAGATGCACAATCGAGAGCATCCTGTCGGGCTGTGTCACCGCCTGGTACGGCAAATGCTCCGCCCAGAACCGTAAGGCTCTCCAGAGGGTAGTGAGGTCTGCACAACGCATCACCGGGGGAAAACTACCTGCCCTCCAGGACACATACACCACCCGATGTCACAGGAAGGCCATAAAGATTATCAAGGACAACAATCACCCGAGCCACTGCCTGTTCACCCCGCTGTCATCCAGAAGGCGAGGTCAGTACAGGTACATCAAAGCAGGGACAGAGAGAATGAAAAACAGCTTCCATCTCAAGGCCATCAGACTGTTAAACAGCCACCACTAACATTGAGTGGCTGCTGCCAACACCCGGACTCAACTCCAGCCACTTTAATAATGGAAATTGATGGAAATTGATGTAAAAATATATCACTAGCCACTTTAAACAATGCTACTTAATATAATGTTTACATACCCTACATTACTCATCTCATATGTATATGTATATTCTGAACTATATATCATCTACTGCATCTTTATGTAATACATGTATCACTAGCCACTTTAAACTATGCCACTTTGTTTACATACCCTACATTACTCATCTCATATGTATATACTGTAATCGACACCATCTACTGCATCTTGCCTAGGCCGTTCTGTACCATCACTCATTCATATATCTTTATGTACATATTCTTTATCCCTTTACACTTGTGTGTATAAGGTAGTAGTTGTGGAATTGTTAGGTTAGATTACTCGTTGGTTATTACTGCATTGTCGGAACTAGAAGCACAAGCATTTCGCTACGCTTGCATTAACATCTGCTAACCATGTGTATGTGACAAATAAATTTGATTTGATTTGAGCATGTAAGTCACGAGCCTACTAGATGGTACGGTAATAGAAGCTCATGTTGCCGCTAGGTGAAGGTATTGAAGGCATCTCTGTAGAATACTGTAGTTGATCTGGTGTGACCTGGTTGGGTGAGATTAAAACAACTGCTCTGTAATCAGAGATCTGACCTGCTCGCTTTACACACACACACACACACACACACACACACACACACACACACACATACATTTGATGTCGGAAGTTTACATACACCTTAGTCAAGCACATTTAAACTCAGTTTTTCACAATTCCTGACATTTAATCCTAATAAATATTCTCTGTTTTAGGTCAGTTAGGATCACCACTTTATTTTAACAATGTGAAATGTCAGAATAATAGTAGAGAGAATTATTTATTTAAGCTTTTATTTCTTTCATCATATTCCCACTGTGTCAGAAGTTTACATACACTCAATTAGTATTTGGTAGCATTGCCTTTAAATTGTTGAACTTGGGTCAAACATTTTGGGTAGCCTTCCACAAGCTTCCCACAATAAGTTGGATTCATTTTGGCCCCTTCCTCCTGACAGAGCTGGTGTGACTGAGTCAGGTTTGTAGGCCTCCTTGCTCGCCCACACTTTTTCAGTTTTGCCAACAAATTTTCTATGGGATTCAGGTCATTTTGCCATTTTGCCACAACTTTGGAAGTATGCTTGGGGTCACTGTCCATTTCGAAGACCCATTGTCGACCAAGCTTAAACTTCCTGACTGATGTCTTGAGTTGTTGCTTCAATATATTCACATAATTGTCCTGCCTCATGATGCCATATATTTTGTGAAGTGCACCAGTCCCTCCTGTAGCAAAGCACCCCCACAACATTATGCTGCCACCCCTGTGCTTCATGGTTGGGATGGTGTTCTTCGGCTTGCAAGCCTCACCTCTTTTTCCTCCAAACATAACGATGGTCATTATGGCCAAACAGTTCTATTTTTGTTTCATCAGACCAGAGGACATTTCTCCAAAAAGTACCATCTTTGTCCCCATGTGCAGTTGCAAACCGTAGTCTGGCTTTTTTATGGCGGTTTTAGAGCAGTGCCTCTTCCTTGCTGAGCGGCCTTTCAGGTTATGTCGATATAGGACTTGTTTTACTGTGGATATAGATACTTTTGTACCCGTTTCCTCCAGCATCTTCACAAGGTCGTTTGCTGTTGTTCTGGGATTGATTTGCACTTTTCGCACCAAAGTTTGTTAATCTCTAGGAGACCGAACGCATCTCCTTCCTGAGCGGTATGACAGCTGCGTGGTCCCATGGTGTTTATACTTGCGTACTGTTGTTTGTGCAGATGAACGTGGTACCTTCAGGAATTTGGAAATTGCTCCCAAGGATGAACCAGACTTGTGGAGGTCTCCAATTGTTTTTCTGAGGTCTTGGCTGATTTCTTTTGATTTTCCCATGATGTCAAGCAAAGAGGCCCTGAGTTTGAAGGTAGGCCTTGAAATACATCCACAGCTACACCTCCAATTGACTCAAATGATGTCAATTCGCCAATCAGAAGCATCTAAAGCCATGACATCATTTTCTGGGATTTTCCAAGCTGTTTAAAGGCACAGTCAACTTAGTGTATGTAAACTTCTGACCCACTGGAATTGCGACACAGTGAATTTGAAGTGAAATAACCTGTCTGTAAACGATTGTTGGAAAAATGACTTGTCATTGTCACGATCGCTGTCTTCAAACTCCTTGTCATAAATGAGCCAAGGCGCAGCTTGCATGTAATTCCACATCTTTTATCGTGAAAGTGAAACCTCACAAAAAAACAGGTAAACAGAAACCGACCGTGGCGCACACAAACACACACAGAAAATAAATAATTACCCACAAACACATGTGGGGAAAAAGGCTGCCTAAGTATGATTCCCATTCAGAGACAACGATAGACAGCTGCCTCTGATTGGGAACCATACCCGGCCAACAAAGAAACAGACAAACTAGAATGCCCACCCAAATCACACCCTGACCTAACCAAATAGAGAAATAAAAATGCTCTCTAAGGTGACAGACATGCACAAAGTAGATGTCCTAACCGACTTGCCAAAACTATAGTTTGTTAACAAGAAATGTGTGGAGTGGTTGAAAAATGAGTTTTAAAGACTCCAACCTAAGTGTATGTGAACTTCCAATTTCAACTGTACACAGTTTTTGTGCTTTCACATCACCGTCCTCTTCAAAGGTGACTCTGGCTCAAGGTGCACCTCTTTCCTAAAGGTTCTATAAATCCCTAAGGGCGGGCGTCTGAGGGCGATGGTTGTTTAAAAACATGATCCCTGTCCGCTGTGGCTCTAGTCATAACCTGTAACTGAGAAAACAGGTTACTAGCCTGGGCCCTGATAGAACTCTCCCTGCCTGCTTCTCCCCTGAGCGCTGTTCTAAGAGGTCAAAGTGGACAAGCTGCGTTTTTCCCCCTCTCCCCAGTGGCAGAGACATTCATTCATCATGAGGGGGAAAGGCCCAGTGGCCCACGCCTTATTGATCACCCCTGGACATTGAACCCCTCAGGCTCTCCAGACCGTCCCCAAGGTTCCCCAAGGTCAAGACTGAGCCCATCATCGTCACACATATCTGAACTCTACCCTTTAGGGCGTTCATCATATAAAGGAATAAAGGAAACTCAGGGCTGATGCAATCCTTCGAACTAAACCAACTCTAACCCCTTCTCCTCCTTCATCCATCAACTTCACTTATGCAAACACACATTCACTCTGAAGTTCTAATACTTTTATTGGCAGTGAAAGAGGAAGACAAGGGACTGAATGGTTTACAACACAATTGGAAAGATAGACGGAGAGCAGCTTTTAGCCTGATTTTGATTGTGTGTAGTGGTGCATAAATATAGGCTCTCAATACTTAATCTAAATATACGGTCAACTCTATGACTTCAACATGGCTTCAACATACCTCAAAACAGATGGGGAACATCAGTGTTTACATGATATCTAACAAATGGGTACAGTCCTTCTAGTGAAAAATAAAGCAGACCCTTGTAGCACTAGTATTGACAGGCAGCAGGGCCAAGCACATACTTACCATCGGGGTCATTAAAAAGATGAATGCTTCTGAAGCTGAAACCCCTCCCTTTGACACCAGAACATCTGTAGTGCTGTCTGAGTGATCTTGCATACTGTACGTGTTGTCGTGTAAACGATGACAAATCCTATTAGAAGAGGAACGCAGAGGCAAGCGCATGCCAGTGAACACCCATTTTTAGATTTCAATGGAGACCGGTGTTGAGCAAGGACTGGTAGGAATCTGTCCGGGTCAATATGAAGCAAATAATGCTGGCATTGTGCCAATGTAATTATAGACAGAAACACACACATGCATGCATGCCTGCGATACACACACACACGTAAACATGCGCACGAGCACTCATACACATGATAGATTTGACCATTTGGAGAGTTGCATTCTTGAGATGAACACGTCTGGGGAAAATATGAATTAATTAATAGCAGACGTTTATATGATGCCTCGCGGGAATAGACAGACAAGCACAGACAGAGAGAGAGGGTTGAGATGGACAGACGGTGAGAGAGAGTGAATAGATGAATAAAAAGAGTCTTAACTCCGTCACAGGGCTGGCATTGAACTGTGCGAATCGAACAGTGTTGTTCCTCATCTCTCTAGGCCAGGCATGAAGTATCAGACTAGGCTTGTGTCTCAAATGGCACCCTATTCCCTATATAGTGTACTACTATTGATCAGGATCCGTAGGGCTCTGATCAAAGGTACTATATAGGGAATCGGGTGCCATTTGAGACACATCCCTAGTCCCCCCACCACCGCCGGACAGACAGACGCTCGGCAGTAAAACCCACTGAAAGCCAATGAAGCCTCATACACTCCCTGGGCAGTAATACATACAGCCTACGATAGGAAATAGATACTAAGCAGCTTTTATGATATAGGCCTATACCATCCCCTCACTCGGAAGATACACACACAGCTGAGACACGCAAGCATGCATACACGCACGCACACACACTGTAGATAAATCAAATTGATACTCAGATTAGTGTGTCTGTCTTTTACTCCCCATTGATTTTGAACATCGGGCTCTTTGTTTTGAAGCTAAGCGAGTGTTTGAAATCACAACAACAACAACATAGATGTGTTGAGGTTTCACCAACTGGCCAGATAGTGGCAGTATAACCCACATGATTGCAATGCTGTCTTTAATGTGTCTCGTTCACAATTTCCCTCTTTATTCTCCCCTGGGCTTTGGCTCAGCGCACCAACAGTCTTGTGGTTAAAACCCAGACGGTCACACTCGCTTTGATGGGATTTTAAAGAGGCAAGCTCATGAGGCACAACAAGTTATATTCTTCAAGAATCAATCAATATATCGTTAACTTAAAAGTAAAAAAAAAAATGGATGTACCAAACCCAGATTGCCCCTTTCAGATGTTTTCTGGGGTGAAAGGGAGCCATAGCAGCAGTGCATCCATTACAGTAAAAATTTTTTTTTTATTTATTTCACATGTGACATTTACACCAGTTGCCAGTTGGACGGTGTTTCCTCTGACACATTGGTGCGGCTGGCTTCCGAGCAGGGTCATGTTTCGGAGGACGCATGTCTCTCTCCCGAGTCTTTATTTTTTTATTTTCTACATTCTCGATCCGGATAACCCGGACTATTTGCATTGTGTGCCACCCCCAACCCCTCTTTTTACGCTGCTGCTACTCTCTCTTTATCATATATGCACAGTCACTTTAATTATACATTCATGTACATACTACCTCAATTGGACCGACCAACCAGTGCTCCCACACATTGGCTAACCAGAATATCTGCATTGTGTCCCACCACCCACCAACCCCTCTTTTACGCTACTGCTACTCTCTGTTTATAATATATGCATAGTCACTTTAACCATATCTACATGTACATACTACCTCAATCAGCCTGACTAACCGGTGTCTGAATGTAGCCTCGCTACTTTTATAGCCTCGCTGCTGTATATAGCCTGTCTTTTTATTGTTGTTGTTTTTCTTTACCTACCTATTGTTGTTGAGCCTGTAAGTAAGCATTTCACTGTAGGGTCTACACCTGTTGTATTCGCCGCAACGTGACAAATAAACTTTGATTTACATTGTAGAACAATAGTGAAGACATCAAAACTATGAAAAAACACATATGGAAACATGAAGTAACCAAATAAAGTGTCAAAATCTAAATGTATTAAATATTTGACATTCCTCAAATAGAAAATCTTTGCCTTGATGACAGCTTTGCACACTCTTGGCAATCTCTCAACAAGCTTCATGAGGTAGTCACCTGGAACGCATTGTTAAAAGTTCATTTGCGTTTGAGCCAATCAGTTGTGTTGTGACAAGGTAGGGTTGGTATATCGAAGATAGCCCTATTTGATAAAATACCAAGTCCATATTATGGCAAGAACAGCTCAAATAAGCAAAGATAAATGACAGTCCATCATTACTTTAAGACATGAAGGTCAGTCAATCGGGAACTTTTCAATAACTTTTCTTCAAGTGCAGTCGCAAAAACCATCAAGCACTATGATGAAACTGGCTCTCATGAGGACCACCACAAGTTGCAGAGGATAAGTTCATTAGAGTTACCAGCCTCAGAAAATGCAGCCCAAACAAATGTTTCACAGAGTTCAAGTAACAGACACTTCTCAACATCAACTTTTCAGAGGAGTCTGGATGAATCAGGCCTTCATGGTTGCATTGCTGCAAAGAAACTACTAAAGGACACCAATAATAAGAAGAGACTTGCTTGGGCCAAGAAACATGAGCAATGGACATTAGACCGGTTGAAATTTGTCTTTTGGTCTGATGAGTCCAAATTAGAGATTTTTGGTTCCAACTGCCGTGTCTTTGTGAGATGCGGTGTGGGTGAATGGATGATCTCTGCATGTGTATTTCCCACTGTAAAGCATGGGGGTGTGGGGGTGCTTTCCTGGTGACACTGTCTGTGATTCATTTAGATTTCAAGGCCTACTTAACCAGCATGGCTGCAACAGCATTCTGCAGCGATACGCCATTCCATCTGGTTTGGGCTTAGTGGGGCTATCATTTGTTTTTCAACAGGAAAATAACCCAATACACGTCCAGGCTGTGTAAGGGCTCTTTTACCAAGAAGGAGAGTGATGGAGTGCTGAATCAGATGACCTGGCCTCCAACAATCCCCCGACCTCAAACAAAATAGAGATGGTTTGGGATGAGTTGGAGCGCAGAGTGAAGGAAAGCAGCCAACAAGTGCTCAGCAAATATGGAAACTCCTTCAAGACTGTTGGAAAAGCATTCCAGGTGGAGCTGGTTGAGAGAATTCGAAGCATGTGCAAAGCTGTCATCAAGGCAAAGGGTGACAATTTGAAGAATCTGAAATATAAAATAAATTTTGATTTGTTTAACTTGTTATGGCTGCAATCCCGCTAACGGGATCGATATGACAACTACCAGTGAAAATAGAGGGCGCCAAATTCAAACCATGTGTTTTATATCATTTTAAAGTTACTCTTGTTGTTAATCCCACCAAAGTGTCCAATTTCAAACTGGCTTTTCAGCGAAAGCACCACAAACGATTATGTTAGGTCACCACCAAACCACAATAAGCACAGCCATTTTCCAGCGAAATATAGCATTCACAAAAAGCAGAAATAGAGATAAAATTAATCACTAACCTTGAATTATCTTCATCAGATGACACTCATAGGACTTCATGTTACACAATACATGCATGTTTTGTTTGATAAAGTTCATATTTATATAAAAAAATCGGAGTTTACATTGACGTATTAGATTCACTAGTTCCAAAAACATCAAGTGATTTTGCATAGCCACATCGTTTCAACAGAAATACTCATCATACATGTAGATGATAATACAAGTTATACACATGGAATTATAAATATACCTATCCTTAATTCAACCGCTGTATCAGATGTCAAAATAAGTTTACGGAAAAAGCAACCCATGCAATAATCTGAGACGGAGCTCAGAACAGTAGCCAAATTAGCCGCCATGTTGAAGTCAACAGAAACCAGAAAATACATGATAAATGTTTCCTTACCTTTGATGAACTTCATCAGAATGCAGTCCTGGGAATCCCAGGTCCACAATAAATGTTCGAAAATGTCCGTTATTTATGTCCAATTAGCTACTTGGTTAGCGCGTTTGGTAAACAATTCCAAAGTCACAAAGCACGTCCACTATAACGTGACGAAATGTCCAAACGTTCCGTAACAGTCAGTAGAAACATGTCAAACGATGTACTGAATCAATCTTAGAATGTTCTTTACATATATCTTGAATAACGTTCCAACCGAAGAATTAGAATGACTTCAGATGACCAGTGGAACGCAGGTCCTTCCCCTGTGAACACGCATGGTGAAAGCATGGTTAACTCGTGGCAGTGGTGACTATTTCCTGTCTCATTCGACCCCCCTTCACATTAGAGTCATCAGACAAAGTTCTATTGACTGTTAACATCTATTGGAAGTGAAAACTCATCCATATCTCGCTGTAATTTCAATGAGAGCTTGGTTGAAAATCTACCACCCCCAGAAAAAATACAAACAGGAAGTGGAATTTCTCAGGTTCTGTTATACTCACAGACATAATTCTAACAGTTTTAGATACTTCAGAGTGTTTTCTATCCAATAATAATAATAATATGCATATATTAGCAACTGAGACTGAGGAGCTGGCCGTTTAAAATGAGCACCTTTTCATCCAAGCTACTCAATACTGCCCCTGCAGCCATAAAAAGTTAACACTTTTTTGGTTACTACATGATTCCATATGTGTTATTTCATAGCTTTGATGTGTGCACTATTATTCTACAATGTAGAAAATAGTAAAAATTAAGAAAAATTAGTAGGTGTGTCCAAACTTTTGACTGGTACTCTATATGGTAGTATTTTGCATAATTATCCAAGAATCATTCCACTCTCAATCAATCTTTAAATTAAAGGTAAAAAGAAGAAGAAAACAGAGGTGGTATATTTGCTGTAGCTGTACCCTATTTGGTGAGATGTATGGGTCCATAGTTGGTATGGTAATTCAGGTAAGCATGTCTTTTTTGTGTTGTTCTGTACTATACTAACCCTGTACTATTAATTCCGGCATACAGTCTCACCACATCTTACCGGTATAAATTTCTGTTGTGATAATTGAATGTTCAGTTTATGACTTGAGTTAAACTCTCATTTGTCTTCGATGTCTTCAATGGATGCAGGAACCCGGGTATTATTTTCGTACACCATATGCTTGGGATACCTGATTTCTCTCAGAAGCTACAACAAATACAACAACTGTTATAAGTGAGTCTTCAATATTAGGGTGTGGCATGGCATGACATGGCATGTTGTATTACCTCAATTGCCCTAAACGTTAAGCAACTGTATTTAAATCTTATTAGACTCCTCATTGATTTACCTAAACTGAGAGAGCGAAAAGCTGAGAGAGAAAAATAATATTTAAGACACACAGTATCTGGTTTTCTATGTTATCCTCAGTCTCCACTTTAACCATCAGCAATGGCCCATCTGCTTTAGCTGGGTAAAGTAGTCACAGCTCACACTTCCCTCAACTGACATTGTTTTCAATGCACCTTCACCTTGTCTGGTGGAAGCACTGTCTCGCCTCGTGGAATCATCAACTTTGCTGACATACTATCACACGTAACAGAATATTTCATTTAATTAGTTCAATTGAATTACATTTGGTACAGAGGTACAGATATACTGTAACAGTTTGTCTTGTTGTTGCTGCAGGTCCTGGCCTGGTGTTAACAGTGTACTCCCAGGCAGTGTCCCTGCTCCCCTGCCGTCAGTTCTGGGCTGTGTGTTTCTTCACCATGATCATCCTGTTAGGATTGGACAGCCAGGTAAGAGCTCAACACCCACCACGCCCTCCACCTAGGTGTCCTGTCCCTACTGTGTCCCTCCCTCTCCCTTCCCATGTACATTACCCTCTTTCTCAAGTTCTCCAGTTTGTCGGCCTTGAGAGCCTTATGACCTCAGTAACGGACATCTACCTCAACGTCCTCATAAAGGGCTACCGGAGGGAGCTGCTGCCTGGTCGGACTCATCGTGGTCACAGAGGTAAGAGGTCACAGACACAGGTCACCGCTGCAAAAAAAGCTCTCAAACCATTGTTGTTGTGTGATGACAGGTAGAAGTGGTTCTAGGATAGAAGAACAAATGAGATGGCGACCTGTTTCTAGCTCCTAGCCAACTTTACAGTAATTCGCATTTTTGTGTGTTATTTTTTAAAACTTTTTTACTATTCGTGTTTCTAGTTTTTAATTACTATTTGTGTACTTGATTTTACATTTTTACTGTACTGTTATGAGCTAGTAACACTAGCATTTTGCTGCACCTGCTACAACATCTGCTAAACTGTGCACGTGACCAATAAACTTTGATTTGAGGTAAGTAGAGGTAAAAATAACTTTAAAACAATCAGCGATGAAAGGGTGTCTAAGCAAGGCTTTTTGTCAAACTAAATATCTCAAATGAGTTGTAATGAATGACTATTTCGCTGCAGTGTGGCCTCTACATCATTCAGCTGTTTGATCACTGTGTGCAGTGGTGCCACACTGCTACTCCTCTCCATGCGCCCTCACTCAGTATTGGATGGATGTATGGTAATACACCAATATGGAGAACTAGCTTCATCACCATATGTATTCTCATTCTCAAGTATTTTGTTATAGTTCATAGTTATAGTTCCTTTAACTATCCCTTTAAAAACAAGGAAACTGTTCATGAGTACACCTGTCTGTCTCTGTCCAAGGTGCTGAACGTTTCTGTGTCAACATTGAGGATATGATTGGTTACAGACCCAAGTTTCTGGTGAAGTACTGTTGGCTATACATCACCCCTACTATGTGCACAGTGACTTTAGGTCAAGTCCATTTTTATCATTATTTTGCTTACATTTATGGATATAATTTCACAATTGCAGTTGCTTACAATACCATATGCTATTAATATAAAATGAGACGAGATAAGAACGAAACAACATATTTTGGACATCTATTTTCTCTTCCAGGGAACCTTTGTGTTCTCGCTGCTGAAGTACAACCCTCTTAAGTTCAACAACACCTATGTGTACACGTGGTGGGCCTAAGGGGTGAGCTGGTTCCTGGCTATGTCCTCCCTCTCTCTCATCCCCATTACTATGGTCTACAAACTGTACCGAGGCAATGGGACATTTCTGGCAATGGCATTTTAGTTTTTCACCTGAAAGAGAATTCTTATTGCTGCTAAATAAAATAAAGTATGACAATCCGATCAATAATGCTGGGACATTTCATCTAGGCCTGTCTCATATTTTTTTAAACTATTCTGAGATACATTTTGAAGAATACGTTCACTGCAAATTGATCATACTTATATTGATACCGCTTTGCTTCTCCAGCGCCTCAAGGTGATCTGTTGGCCAGCAGATGACCTTCCCATGATGAAGAAGGATATGTCAGGTCTTTATGCTCTGAACCGTGTTACTGACGATGAGAAAACATTCATGTTACGCTCGTCGGCAGATGATAAATGACCGGACCAAGGTGCGGCCAAAAACAAAGAAACAGAAAACATAGAATGCCCACCCAAATCACACCCTGCCCTAACCAAATAGAGAAATAAAAAGTATCTTGAAGGTCAGGGTGTGACAAATCAGCAATAATCTACGAACTGACTATTCCACTATTCATTTTAGGGTGGTTTCCGGAATATTAAGCCTAGTCCTGATCTAAAAAAAAAATTCTGTGGAGATTCTCCATTGAGCTTGTTTTAAGTCCAGGAAACCGGCCATTCATATTCTATTTTTATAACTTTAAAAACATTTTGTTTTATTGTGTTGTTTTTATTTAGCTTTAAAAATAACTTAATATAAAAATGTAAAATAAAAATGCAAAATTATTGCAAATACTACCAAAAAAAATGTAAACCTTTTTTTAACCTGGTAGGCCAGTTGAGAACAAGTTTCCATTTACAACTGCAACCTGGCCAAGATAAAGCAAAGCATTGCAATACAAACAACAACAACACAGAGTTTCACATGGGAATAAACAAACATACAATCAATAACACAAGAGAGAAAACGTTTATATACAGTGTGTGCAAATGAGGTAAGATAAGGGAGGTAAGGCAATAAATAGGACATAGAGGTGAAATAATTACAATTTAGCACTAATCTTGGAGCGATAGATGTGCAGATGATGATGTGCAAGTAGAGATACTGGGGTTCAAAAGAGCAAGAGGGTAAATAATAATATGGGGATGAGGTAGTTGGGTGTGCTATTTACAGACTGGCTGTGTACAGGTGCAGTGATCGGTAAACTGCTCTGACAGCTGATGCTTAAAGTTAGAGAGGGAGATATAAGACTCCAGCGTCAGAGATTTTTGCAATTCGTTCCAGTCATTGGCAGCAGAGAACTGGAAGGAAAGGCGGCCAAAGGACCAGTGCAATATACCTGCTGGAGCACGTGCTATGGGTGGGTGTTGCTATGGTGACCAGTGAGCTGAGATAAGGTGGGGCTTTACCTAGCAAAGACTTATAGATGACCTGGTGCCAGTGGGTTTAGCGACGGATATGTAGTGAGGGTCAGCCAACGAGAGCATACAGGTCGCAGTGGTGGGTAGTATATGGGGCTTTGGTGACAAAACGGAGGGCACTGTTTAAAAAAAAATTTACTTGGGCAAGTCAGTTAAGAACAAATTCTAATTTTCAATGATGGCCTATGAACATTGGGTTAACTGTGTTGTTCAGGGGTATTTTTACCTTGTCGGCTCGTCTTGCAACCTTCTGGTTACTAGTCCGACGCTCTAACCACTAGGCCATCTGCCACCCCATTGTGAAACATCCAGTTTGCTGAATAGAGTGTTGGGGGCTATTTTGTAAATGACATCGCCGAAGTCAAGGATCAGTAGGATAGTCAGTTTTACAAGGTTATGTTTGGCAGCATGAGTGAAGGAGGCTTTGTTGCGAAATAGGAAGCCAATTCTAGATTTAATTTGGATTGGAGATGCTTAATAATGTAGTCTGGAAGGAGAGTTTACAGTCTAACCAGACACCTAGGTATTTGTAGTTGTCCACATATTCTAGGTCAGGACCGTCCAGAGTAGTGATGCTAGTCGGGCGGGAGGGTTCAGGCAGCAATTGGTTGAAGAGCATGCACTTAGTTTTACTAGCATTTAAAAGCATTTGGAGGCCACGGAAGGAGTGTTGTTTGGAGGTTTGTTAGCATAGTGTCCAAACAAGGGCCAAATGTATACAGAATGGTGTCGTCTGCGTAGGGGTGGATCAGAGAATCACCAGCAGCAAGAGCAACATCATTCATATGTACAGAGAAAAGAGTTGGCCAAGAATTGAACCCTGTGGCACACCCATAGAGACTGCCAGAGTTCCGGACAACAGGCCCTCCGATTTGATACACTGAACTCTATCTGAGAAGTAGTTGGTGAACCAGGCGAGGCAGTCATTTGAGACGCCAAGGCTATTAAGTCTGCCGATAAGAATGCTGTGATTGACAGAGTCGAAAGCCTTGGCCATCTTTTATCGATGGCTGTTATGATATAGTTTAGGACCTTGAGTATGGCTGAGGTGCACCCATGACCAGCTTGGAAACCAGATTGTATAGTGGAGAAGGTAAGGTGGGATTCGAAATGGTCGGTGATCTGTTTATTAACTTGGCTTTGCTGCAGGGGGTGCTGAGTTGTTGGCCGGGGTAGGGGTAGCCAGGTGGAAAGCATGGCTAGCCGTAGATAAATGCTTCTTGAATTTATTGATTATCGTAGATTTATCGTTGGTGACAGTGTTTCCTATTCTGAGTGCAGTTGGCAGCTGGGAAAAGGTGCTCTTATTATTCTCCATGGACATTACAGTGTCCCAAAACTTTTTGGAATCAGTGCTACAGGAAGCACATTTCTGTTTGAAAAAGATAGCCTTAGCTTTCCTAACAGAGTATATTTGTGCTGGTCAAGGGAAGTCAAGTCTGGGGTGAACCAAGGTCTATATTACTTTTCTTGAATGGGGCATGCTTTTTTAAGACAGAGAGGAAAGCACTTTTCAAGAGAAACCAGGCATCCTCTACTGACAGGATGAGGTCAATATCCTTCCAGGATACCCGGGCCAGGTCGATTAGAAAGGCTTGCTCGCTGAAGTGCTTTAGGGAGCGTTTGACAGTGATGAGGGGTGGTCGTTTGACAACAGACCCATTACGGATGCAGGCAATGAGGCAGTGATCGCTGAGATCCTGGTTGAAGACAGCAGAGGTGTATTTAGAGGGCAAGTTGGTCAGGATCATATCTAAGAGGGTGCCCATGGTTACGGATTTAGGGTTGTACCTGGTATGTTCCTTGATCATTTGTGTGAGATTGAGAACATCTAGTTTAGATTGTAGGACGGCAGGGGTGTTAAGCATGTCCCAGTTTATGTCACCTAACAGTATGAAGATGAAGATAGATGGGGGGCGATCAATTCACATATGGTTTCCAGGGCGCAGCTGGGGGCTGAAGGGGTCTATAACAAGCGGCAATGGTGAGAGACTTTCTGGAAACGTGGATTTTTTAAAGTAGAAGTGAATTGTTTGGGCACAGACCTGGATAGTATGACAGAACTCTCTGCAGTAGATTGTGACTCTGGCCCCTTTGGCAGTTCTATCTAGTCAGAAAATTTTAAAGTTAGGCTAGGACATCCAGGTTGGCGGAATGTGCTAAAGCAGTGAATAAAACAGACTTAGCGTGGAGGCTTATAATGTTAACATGCATGAAACCAATGCTTTTACGGTTACAGAAGTCAACAAATAAGAGCGCCTGGGAAATGGGAGTGGTGCTGAAGGCTGCAAGGCCTTTACATCACCAGAGGAACCGAGGAGAAGTAGGATAAGAGTACAGCTAAAGGCTATAAGAACTGGTCGTCTGGTGTGTTCGGAACAGAGAGTAAAAGGAGCAGATTTCTGGGCGCGGAAGAATAGATTCAAGGCATAATGTACAGACAAGGGTATGGTAGGATGTCAGTACAGTGGAGGTAAACCTAGGCATTGAGTGACGATGAGAGAGGTTTTGTCTCTAGAGGCACCATTTAAGCCAGGTGAGGTCACCGCATGTATGTGGGTGGAACAAAAGGGATAGCTAAGGCATATTGAGCAGGGCTGGAGGCTCTACAGTGAAATAAGACAAACAACACTAACCAAAACAGCAATAGACAAGGCATATTGACATTAGGGAGATGCATGTGTAGCCGAGTGATCATAGCTACAGTGTGTAGCTAGGTGAGCTGGAGGCACAGCGATTCAGACAGCTAGCAGGCCGGGGCTAGCAGGCTAGCAGATGGGTCTCAGGGGGACGTCGCAACGGGAGAGCCTGTTGAAACCCCCTTGGGTGGTTATATCTGCAGACCAGTCTACAAAATAGGTCATTAAAGCCCAGGAATTGTCTGATGGATCTCTTCAGCTAGCTGGGAGATGGGCCTAGCTCGAGGCTAGCTCCAGGCTAACTGGTGCTTGCTTCGGGACAGAGACGTTAGCCAGGAGTAGCCACTCGGATAGCATCTAGCTAGCTGCGATGATCCAGAGTAAAGGTTCAGAATTTGCGGTAGGAAACCCGGAGATGTGATAGAGAAATGCAGTCCGATATGCTCTGGTTTGGAATCGCGCTGTGCAGACTTTCAGGAATTGACCAGGCTGAGTCTGGCAGATGTCCGAGTTAACGGTGATGACCGCTAGTAGTGGATAACTGACTACTAGCTAGTAGCTAGATAGCTGGCTAGCTTCTGAGGGGGGGGGGGGGGTTCCGGTTCTAAAGTATAAACAATAGCAGATCCGTACCACATTGGGTGTTGCGGGTTGCAGGAGAGTATTTTCAGTCCGTAGATGGAAATTGAGATAAAAAATGTTAAACATTTCCGAAGAAAACAATATTTACACGGGACTGGACAAGACGCCATCTTGGATTTTTAGATAACAACAATGACAATAAGCGGGGAAAGTGGGGAAAGCCTAGAGGAGAATAAAGGGGGAAATTTGTCAGCGTGCCACAAGACTGTTAGACCGCTGAGCTAAAGTTTGGAGGACAATAAAGGTGGAAATTTGTCAGCGGAAATTTGTCAGTGTGCCACAATAGTGTCAGTCCGCTAAGCTAAAGCCAAGTGGAGAATACCGGGGGAAATTGTATACAGTACACAGTAAAGACAGCATTGCAAGTACCCCATTCCAAAGCCAAATGATCATATGGGTTATACTGACACTATCTGGCCAGTTGGTGAAACCACAACTAATGTTGTCTAACTAATGTAATCTGTATGTTCTAGTTGTAGTTTTTTTTTGGCAGCTGGCGAAGGCATTCTACCGTCATTTCCGGTCACAACTTGTGGACTTGTTATGTGCTGCTGTGAGGTTTGTTGCTAACGTTTCTTTGCTACCTGGCAACTTTACCGTTTTATATTTTTATTTTTCCCTCGCTCAACTTTTTTCATTCAACTTTTTCACCCCGGACGGTTTATCTGGACATGGTTTTACACGACCTCCACCAGCCGAAGCTAAGTAGTAGCGTTAACATTATGCCTCCTAATTGCAGTCGATGTACTCATAATATACAGGAGAACGATTGCCTTATGGCGAGGATAGCCGTGCTGCAAGCCCAGCTTCAGACGCAATCGTTAGGCAAGGGTAATTTAAATGTAGAAAAGGATGAAACAGCGTATGTGTCACCAATAAGTACAGATAGTAATATAAATCCCCTCGCACAGTCCCCGCAGCCGGACAATTTTCTCATGGCTTCTGGAAGGAAATGTTGTAGGAATGCTCAACTGGTGTCGCTCATTCAGTCAACAGAAACTTTAAACAGGTTCTCCCCAATAAGCCACAGGTCGGAGTCAGAGGCCGAGTCTTCTCTGGTCTCTCCTCCACCCGTTACGGGTTCTGAGACGCCGAAGCCTCCCACCATTAGCTCTGACAAATTGAACACGCTAGTCATTGGCGACTCCATTACCCGTAGTATTAGACTTAAAAAGAATCATCCAGCGATCATACACTGTTTACCAGGGGGCAGGACTCCCAACATTAAGGCTAATCTGAAGATGGTGCTGGCTAAAGCTGAAACTGGCGAGTGTAGAGAGTATAGGGAGGGATATTGTTATCCACGTCAGCATCACCAAGCGCAACATAGCGTGTAAATATTGTAAATCAGCTATAAAGATGTGTCGGCATTGAGTAATTGTCTCTGGCCCCCTCCCAGTTAGGAGGAGTGATGAGCTCTACAGCAGTCTCACAACTCAACGCTGGTTGAAAAGTGTTTTCTGCCCCTTCCAAAAGATACAATTTGTAGATAATTTTCCGTCTTTCTGGGACTCACCCACTCCTGGCCTGCTGAGGAGTGACGGACTCCATCCTAGCTGGAGGGGTGCTATCATCTTATCTATGAACATAGACAGGGCTAGACAAGGCTCCTCTAGTTTCACAATGAGATAGGGTGCAGGCCAGGCAGCAGGCTGTTAGCCAGCCTGTCAGCTCAGTGGAGACAGTGTCTGTGCCTCGATCTAGGTTGGGCAAAACTAAACATGGCGGTGTTCGCCTTAGCAATCTCACTGGACTAAAGACCGCCTCCATTCCTGTCATTATTGAAAGAGATTGTGATCTCGCATCTCAAAACAGGGCTATTTAATGTTAGATCCCTCCCTCCAAGGCTGTTATAGTCAATGAACTAATCACTGATCTTAATCTTGATGTGATTGGCCTGACTGAAACATGGCTTAAGCCTGATGAATTTACTGTGTTAAATGAGGCCTCACCTCCTGGTTACACCGGTGACCACGTCCCCTGCGCATCCCGCAAAGACAGAAGTGTTGCTAACATTTCCGATAACATATTTCAATTTACAAAAAAAAAGGCTGTTTTCGTCTTTTGAGCTTCTTGTCATAAAATCTATGCAGCCTACTCAATCCTTTTTTATAGCTATTGTTTACAGGCCTCCTGGGCCGTATACAGCGTTCCACACTGAGTTCCCTGAATTCCTATCGGACCTTGTAGTCATGGCAGAAAATATTCACATTTTTGGTGACTTTAATATTCACATGGAAAAGTCCACAGACCCACTCCAAAAGGCTTTCGGAGCCATCATCGACTCAGTGGGTTTTGTCCAACATGTCTCCGGATCTACTCTGCCACGGTCATACTCTGGGCCTAGTTTTGTCCCTTGAAATAAATATTGTCGATCTTAATGTTTTTCTTCATAATCCTGGACTATCGGACCACCATTTTATTACGTTTGCAATCGCAACAAATAATCTGCTCAGACCCCAACCAAGGATCATCAAAAGCGGTGCTGTAAATTCTCGGACTACCCAAAGATTCCTAGATGCCCTTCCAGACTCCCTCCACCTACCCAAGGACATCAGAGTACAAAAATCGGTTAACCACCTAACTAAGGAACTAAATGTAACCTTGCTTAATATCCTAGATGCAGTTGCACCCCTAAAAACAACAAATACATTTGTCATTAGAAACTAGCTCCCTGGTATACAGAAAATACCCGAGCCCTGAAGCAAGCTTTCAGAACATTGGAACGGAAATGGCGCAACACCAAACTGGAAGTCTTCCGGCTAGCCTGGAAAGACAGTACCATGCAGTATCGAAGAGCCCTTACTGCTGCTACACCAAACTGGAGGTCTTCCGACTAGCTTGGAAAGACAGTACCGTGCAGTATCGAAGAGCCCTTACTGCTGCTACACCAAACTGGAGGTCTTCCAACTAGCTTGGAAAGACAGTACCATGCAGTATCGAAGAGCCCTCACTACTGTTCGATCATCCCATTTTTCCAACTTAATTAAGAAGTATAAGAACAATCCCAAATGTATTTTTGATACTGTCGCAAAGCTAACTAAAAAGCAGCATTCCCCAGAAAGCAAATTACAGACTCCTCTTTAAATCTGGGTATTTCTCCAAAGCTCAGAGTCTGGACAACACTGCCAGGACCTAGGATCAAGGGAGACACTGAAGTTTTAAAATACTATATCTCTTTATTTGTATTTATTTTTTATTTAACTAGGCAAGTCAGTTAAGAACAAATTCTTATTTACAATGACGGCCTATCAAAAGGCAAAAGGCCTCCTGTGGGGACGGGGGCCTGGAATTTAAATCAATTAATATATAAATACAATGTAAGTATAGGACAAAACACACATCACGACAAGAGAAACAACACAACACAACATAAAGAGAGACCTAAGACAACAACATAGCAAGGCAGCAACATATGACAACACAGCATGGTAGCAACACAACATAACAACATGGTAGCAACACAACATGGTAGCAGCACAAAACATGCTACAAACATTATTAGGCACAGTCAACAGCACAAAGGTCAAGAAGGTAGAGACAACAATACATCACACAAAGCAGCCACAACTGTCAGGAAGCGTGTCCATGATTGAGTCTTTGAATGAAGAGATTGAGATAAAACTGTCCAGTTTGAGTGTTTGCTGCAGCTCGTTCCAGTCGCTAGCTGCAGCGAACTGAAAAGAGGAGCGACCCAGGGATGTGTGTGCTTTGGGGACCTTTAACAGAATGTGACTGTCAAAACAAGTGTTGTATGTGGAGAATGAGGGCTGCAGGAGATATCTCAGATAGGGGGGAGTGAAGCCTAAGAGGGCTTAATATGACAAATTGATTAAAATAGTATTGGCCTCTAAACCTTCAAGCTGCATACAGGACTCTTTTCCAACAAAACTACTGAAAGAGCTGCTTCCTGTGCTTGGCCCTCCTATGTTGAACATAATGCACGACTCCCTATCCACCGGATGTGTACAAACCTCACTAAAAGTGGCAGTAATAAAGCCTCTCTTGAAAAAGCAAAACCTTGACCCAGAAAACCCTATATCGGCTTATATCAAATCTCCCGTTCCTCTCAAAAACTCAAAAGAAAGCTATTGCGCAGCAACTCTCTGCCTACCTGAAGACAAACAATGTATATGAAATGCTTCAGTCTGGTTTTAGATCCCATCATAGCACCGAGACTGCACCTGTGAAGGTGGTAAATTACATTTTAATGGCGTCAGACCAAGGCTTTGAATCTGTCCTTGTGCTCCTAGACCTTAGTGCTGTTTTTGATACCATCGATCACCACATTCTTTTGGGGAGTTTGGAAATCCAAGTTCTTGCCTCGTTTAGATCTTATCTGCCGGAAAGATATCAGTTTGTCTTTGTGGATTGTTTGTCCTCTGACAATCAACTGTACATTTCGGTGTTCCTCAAGGTTCTGTTTTAGGACCACTATTGTTTTCACTATATATTTTACCTCTTGGTGATGTCATTCGGAAACATAATGTTAACTTTAACTGCTACGCGGACGATGCACAGCTGTACATTTCGATGAAACACGGTGAAGCCACAAAATTGCCCTCCCTGGATGCCTGTGTTTCAGACATAAGTAAGTGGATGGCGGCAAATGTTTAACTTTTAAACTCAGACAAAACAGAGATGTTAGTTCTAGGTCCCAAGAAACACAGAGATCTTCTGTTGGATCTGACAATTAATCTTGACGGTTGTATAGTAGTCTAAAAAAAAACTGTTAAGGACCCTGATCTCTCTTTTGACGAACATATCAACAATATTTCAAGAACAGCTTTTCTCCATCTTTGTAACATTGCAAAAAACAGAAACTTTCTAAGCAAACAGCTGAAGGCAGGGCTTTCTCCTATAGAGCTCAATTTTCATGGAATGGTCTGCCTATCCATGTGAGAGAGGCAGACTCGGCCTCGACCTTCAAGTCTATATTGAAGACTAATCTCTTCAGTAGGACCTATGATTGAGTGTATTCTGGCCCAGGGGTGTGAAGGTGAACGGAGAGGCACCGGAGCGACGAACCGCCCTTGCTGTCTCTGCCTGGCCAGTTCCCTTCTCTCCACTGGGATTCTCTGCCTCTAACCCTATTATGGGGGCTGAGTCACTGGCTTACTGGTGCTCTTCCGTGCCATCCCTAGGAGGGTAGTGTCACTTGAGTGGGTTGAGTCACTGACGTGATCTTCCTGTCTGGGTTGGCGCCCCCCTCGGGTTTGTGCCGTGGGGGAGATCTTCGTGGGCTATACTCGGCCTTGTCTCAGGGTCGTAAGTTGGTGGTTGAAGATATCCCTCTAGTGGTGTGGGGGCTGTGGTGTGGGCGCTGTGGGTAGGGTTATATCCTGCCTGTTTAGCCCTGTCCAGGGGTATCGTCGGACGGGGTCACAGTGTCTCCCGACCCCTCCTGTCTCAGCCTCCAGTATTACTGTTGCAATAGTTTATGTGTTGGGGGGCTAGGGTCAGTCTATTATATCTGGAGTATTTCTCCTGTCTTATCCGGTGTCCTGTGTGAATTTAAGTATGCTCCCCCTAAATCTCTCTCTTTCTCATTTTCTCTCTCTTTCTCTCTCTCATTCTCCCGGAGGACCTGAGCCCTAGGACCATGCCTACCTGGCCTGATGACTACTTGCTGTCCCCAGTCCACCTTGTCGTGCTGCTGCTCCAGTTTCAATTGTTCTGCCTGCGGCTATGGAACCCTGACCTGTTCACCGGACGTGCTACCTTGTCCCGGAAACATTTACTCCTGAGGTGCAGACCTGTTGCACCCTCTACAACCACTGTGATTATTATTATCTGACCCTGCTGGTCATCTATGAACGTTTGAACATCTTGGCCATGTACTGTTATAATCTCCACCCGGCACAGCCAGAAGAGGACTGGCCACCCCTCAGAGCCTGGTTCCTTTCTAGGTTTCTTCCTAGGTTCCGACCTTTCTAGGGAGATTTTCCTAACCACCGTGCTTCTACATCTGCATTGCTTGCTGTTTGGGATTTTAGGCTGGGTTTCTGTACACCACTTTGTGACATCGGCTGATGTAAAAAGGGCTTTATAAATACATTTGATTGATTGATTGGAAACAAAAGAGGCAAATGTCCTAGACCTCTGGAGAGGGTACTGTAGGATATACACACTCAGATGAGTATCCCTGTGATGTATTTACAGTGCTAAAATTCCCATACAGAACTCATAATTACCAGATCATTCTCCTTTGAACAACAGAGCTACAGTAAATCAGCTTGATAAGAGAAATGACAAACAGGTGCCATTACAGCCATACACAAAGTCAGATACAGAAAGAAGCTGGACCTAGGCTTGTGTCCCAGATGGCTCCCTATGTAGTGAACCACTTTTGACCAAGGCCCATAGGGCTCTGCACTATATATGGAATAGGGTGCTATTTGGATTCAACCCTAAATGCTAATGGAACACTGATTAGTAAACCTAATTATCTCCAGTATCTTCATTCAAAAGCCTTTTGGATTGGATGGTGGATGCCTCTGACTGAAAAAAAAAATAGAAAAGCCAATCACCATTAATCTACATGGCGTAGAGAGTGATTAGTGGAACAAAGACAAATGCTGTAATATCCTCTCAATGATTTTCTCTTATTCTCTCTCAAGGCCATCAGGAGTTGGTAGGCAGGCTGGGACTACATCTCAAATGGCACCCTATTCCCTACATAGTGCACTACATTTGACGAGAGCCCTATGGGTCTCGGTCAAAAGTAGTCCACTAGGGAAAAGGGTGCTATTTAGGACACAACCTGGGCTGATGGTAGGATAGCTTTGGCTCTAATGATTAGTATGACAAGGGTAGTCAGCCTTCCCACTAGTACACTACCCTTCAGAGCCCACATAGCTGGCATGCTGTGGAATCCTTCCCTGGACCATGAGCCCAGAATGGCAGAGGGGTTAGAGAGGGAGAGGGCACACATGCATGCAGACATACTAAACATATCTGACACAAAGCACATGAGACGCACACACACATACATTTTAAGTACTTTTTTGAATCCATCAATTAAATTTACGTTAAAAAAGGATCCAAACATTTCAAGTCCCTGTGTGTATGGACACACAAACACACATGTTTATTTTACTATAGTTGTGGGGACCAAACAATTGATTCCCATTCAAAATGCTCTTTTCCCTAAAGCTTACTACAAGGTCTACGTAGACACAAAATTTAAAATGTTGCAATGTCGTTTTTCATCACAAAAGGGGCAGCTCCTTGTAATGCGCTCCAGCATTCAAATGACTTTTTTCACTTCCTGAAAATTGAGACACGCCTTCTGCAGCCGTGGGGGCAGTGTTGTCCTTTGGTTCCTTGATCTGATCTATAGGCTATATAGGCTATTCATCATGATAACCAAATATAATTTCAGCGACTGTTCAAACAGTAAACCAATAACAAGAATCCACCCAAAAAGTTATTTTGTTTAGGAGTACAGACTATTGTGAAATTGTAGAATCTGCTGTAGCAAACTAGCTAGCCATGTGCTTTTTTCATTATGAACAAAACATGATGACATTATATATTTAGCTGATTTGGCAATGAACACACAAGCAGCCTAACAAACTGGGGTAATGTTTTAGGTTACACCGGCAAGTATAATAGTATTTGCCAGGGCATGTTTTATAATTATACATCTGATTATTTCACATGGAGATGTGGGAAGCTAAAAAGGCTAGCTAGCTTGCTATGATTTTAGAAAGGCTAAAGCCAGCTAGCCAGGCTGCCAGCTAAATATATTATACCAAATATATGTTTAAAGTGCTATTATTTTTTAAGAGCTATTACTAGCAAGGGAAGGCTACTTGTCCTTGTTTTCACAAAAAGAAAAGACCAAAATAAAAATGTCTGCTATCGCTCCCTTGTCAATGGTAGTGGGACTGGCTATGATATCATGTTACCAAAAGGTGTCCGCTACTCACACTCCACCTAAGTACACGCACATACAGTAGATCAACAGAGTGAAGCTTGTAGTAACCTTAACCCCTAACTCTTAACCTAACCCTAACTTTAACCCCAAATCCCTAACCCAAAAGCAGCCAACAAGTGCTCAGCATATCCTTCAAGATTGTTGGAAAAGCATTCCAGGTGAAGCTGGTTGAGAGAA
The DNA here is from genome assembly GCF_045791955.1 of Oncorhynchus clarkii lewisi. Lineage (NCBI taxonomy): Eukaryota > Metazoa > Chordata > Actinopteri > Salmoniformes > Salmonidae > Oncorhynchus > Oncorhynchus clarkii. The sequence goes on from NC_092166.1 coordinate 67,755,488, forward strand.
TGCCAAGAGTGTGCGAAACTGTCATCAAGGAAAAGGGTGGCTACTTTGAAGAATTTCACATCTAAAATATACTTAGATTTATTTAAAACCTTTTCCATTACTACATGATTCCGTGTGTGTTATTTCATAGATTTGTAGTCTTCACTATTATTCTACAATGTGGAAACTAGTAACAATAAAGAAAAACCCTTGAATGAATAGGTGTGTCCAAATTTTGGACTGGTACTGTATATTGCTAATAATGTAATAGTAGGGTGACTCCCCAAGCTTGTCTCAAACCCAAGCCACCAGTACCAATGATGAATGCCCTAACCACTGTCCCAATAAGGGATATCTCTAGGGCAGTGGTCACCAACGAAGATCATTTCTGAGTCAAAATGGAAGCCGAGAACTACCACTCAGATTTTTTTTTTAACATGACTTAAAAAACGTAAATCAGTGTTGTAAAGTACTACTTAAGTAGTTGCTTGGGGTATCTGTACTTTAGTATTCATATTTTTGACAACGTTTACTTTTACTCCACTACATTCCTAAAGAAAATATTGTACATTTTACTCCATACATTTTCCATTACATCCAAAAGTACTTGTTACATTGGCACTTTATTCTCAAAATATTGGCGCTTTATCTTCACTTGGCCCTAATACTCTTCAGTATGTTACTCCTATGACCAGAGAAAGTTAAATATTCGTTGATATTAGTAGCATGAGTGGAAGTAGGGAGAACGTTCATTTTATGGCTTATAAAGGTGTTGAACAAAGTCTTGACAGTGCTTAATGACAGCTTAAACATGAACTTACTCATAAAAACAGCAACTCTGCTATATTTGTTGAGTCTCTCTCTATTCATGGTTTTTAACGTTTTTAATTCTCACAGTATCAAATTTTCTGTGCACTCAACGTTTCTTTTCACTAACTATGGCTCGAGGATTTTTATCAAATTCTTTACTCTTATTTTACCAGGCAAGTTGACTGAGAAAACATTCTCATTTACAGCAACGACCTAGAGAATAGTTACATGGGAGAGGAGGCAGATGAATGAGGAAATTTGAATCTGGGATGATTAGGTGGCCTTGATTATTATAAGGAATCTGTGCAGAGAGTTGCATGAAGCTCCTGAACCGGTATTCAAATGGCTACCCAGACTATCTGCATTCTGTTCCCCACCCCCCCCAACCCCACTTTTACACTGCTGCTACTCTCCGTTTATCATACTGTATATGCATAGTCACTTTAACTATACATTCCTGTACATACTACCTCAATTAGCCCGACCAACCGGTTCCCCCGCACATTGGCTACCCGGGCTATCTGCATTGTGTCCCGCCGCCCGCCGCCCACCACCCACCAACCCCTCTTTTATGCTACTGATACTCTCTGTTTATCATATATGCATAGTCACTTTAACCATATCTACATGTACATACTACCTCAATCAGCCTGACAACCGGTGCCTGTCTATAGTCTCGCTACTGTATATAGCCTCACTTCTGTGTATAGATAGCCTCGCTACTGTCATTTTTCACTGTCTTTTTACTGTTGTATTTCTTTCTTTACTTACCTATTGTTCACCTAATACCTTTTTATTTATTTATTTTTAACTTAGAAATTGCACTGTTGGTTAGAGCCTGTAAGTAAGCATTTCACTGTACGGTCTACACCTGTTGTGTTTGGTGCAAGTGATAAATAAACTTTGATTTGATTTGCAGACATGGTGATCTGAGCCATCTGATTGGCCAGATGTGGCCTATAGGTGCACTTGATTTGCTCTCTGGGCCTGCCGGGTAGGCAGAGTTTTACCTTCAGACACATTAAATAATTACAGATGTGAACACTTTGTCTTCTCGGCACTAGGGATGCTGAATCAAGTGCACCTACTGCCAACAAAATAGGAACGCAAGTCTTTAATCGTTGGGTTTTTTAACAAAAATTGTGTAGATCTGAAACAACTTGATAGGTGTAAGCAATATGGTGAATGCACGTGGAAGTAAATCTCTGCTCTGTTAAAAGTACACTCCAAAAAATAATTTCTTTGTCATAGTAATTCAGAAGTATCATTAAATCAGGTTAATATACCCCAACTACACACCCAAGTATAACTGATCAAATTATGAAAGACAAGCACTGTAATTTTGAAATCTGTAAAGTGAGTGTGGATGAAGTGAAAAAATTATTGTTGTCTATCAACGATGACAAGCCACCGGGGTCTGACAACTTGGATGGAAAATTACTGAAGATAATAGTGGATGATATTGCCACTCCTATTTGCCAAAACTTCAATCTAAGCTTACTCGAAAGTGTGTGCCCTCAGGCTTGGAGGGAAGCAAAAGTAATTTTGCTACCTAAGAATAGTGAAGCAAGCTTACAGGGAAGGACATTCAACAAGCACAGCACTTACAAAAATGACTGATGACACAAATGACAAAATAAATTGATGATAAAAAGATTGTGGGGCTGTTTTGTTAGACTTCAGTGCGGATTTTGACACTATCGATCATAGTCTGCTGCTGGATAAATGTATGTGTTAAGTGTTACCCATCTAACATAACATAACATAACCTGGTCTAGTAACCATGTTCGCGGTAAGTTCTATTTGACATTAAGGGAATGGTCTCTTGGAAACATCCCTTGCACATCACCGGAACATTCCTATGAATGACCTAATGAGACTCTTAAGGGAACGTTCTCTAAAGTTGTTGTTAGCTGGGATGTCCCCACTTGTCAGAATGTTCCTTGTTTTTTACTTCTGGTCCTCACAAGTATAGTAAAACCAAAAGAACACACACACACACAATTCTTACATGTATTTACAAACATGGGTATATGTGAACGCACACCCACATACATAGCCTCACGTACTCAATGGTTAAATGTAGACCATAACTCAAAATCACAGATGTTGATAGGCAGCTGTCAGATGTGTGTCCCCCTTGTGATCAGTCTGATTTGTTTAAACAATGGTGTTGTACAGAGCATAGAAATAGAATCACTAGAACTGGAATTTGGATTCAATAATACCATAATGGGTGGATTGTTTTCTATGGTACTGAGCTATTGGTTTGTTTAACTCTGGCTGAGCCCTCAGAGTCTCCATAAAGAGATCTCCTCTTCACAGGAACTGTTGCAGCTGCAGTTCACACACACACACACACACACACACACACACACACACACACACACACACACACACACACACACACACACACACACACACACACACACACACACACACTCCGTCCGTCCATCTGGATAATGTTCACACCGCTGCCATTTACAGGATCCCGGCATGGCCCCGGCAACAGGGGAATTCGGCCACCCCAACCCCCCTACCTCCAGACCCCTTAATACCTTCTCTCTCCGTCACTCCTTCTATTTCTCCGCTTAACAATCAAAGGCCATATGGCAAACATATTCCTCTGGTTCATTGGCTTTTATAGCTGTTGCTTAGAAAATGGGCGCTGGCGGTGAAGGGGTGTTCCGGCAGGGGTCTGAAGAGGTAAATAGTATAGCCTGTCACTGTTGGCCATTACACACACTTTATTTATATTAGCCCAGTCATCCTCCGCTCAGGGACCATTGAAACCACGGTGGTTAATTACAAAAGAAAAACAGAACCACGTTAGATGTCTTTAAACGAGCAGTCTGACTCGACTCGATGCTGCACCTTATACATTTATACAGCAGCACTTGTTCACTTGACAGATGGTACGGTCGCTTCTGCTACGTAGGCCAATTCATGGAGTGGAGTGTGTCCATTGGGATAGTCAACAGTATATCTGCATGGATTCACAATAACTGGATAGAGTCTGCTTTTGTTATGTTATGCAGGATAAAGGTGACACTGAGGTCCTTTTTGATGTCTGCATAAATCCAATCCAATCTCCACTAGTCAATGTTTTGTAATCTGTTGTTTTTTCCAAGAGATGTGCTAGAACATGGCAATTGTTATTAACACTCATACCATACTAAAGTGCAGTGTTTTCTTGTTCTCTTTGGAACCTTTAGGAAACTCCAACCTGCCCCTCACTTCTTAACCATACATTGAGTAAGAACACCTTGTGACGTGGCTTGTCTCAGACTAACGTGTTGAGTTTACCACTGGTGACACCATAAAAAACAGACCAAGCACAACCTACGAAGCAAAGGCTGAACTTCGGGACTCTGGAATTCAATCTTTTGGCGATTTCATGCGGCTCATTCTGCTAGGTGGTGTCTAGAGTTCGGCTCTCTCCTTTCTTTCCGTTGAGAGTTTTTACGATGGGCCATAAGTCAGTTGGACAGAGGCCCACACCCCACAACTGACCTGCATCTGGACAGCATCTGGGGTCACAGGGTCACGCTGACAAGTGTTAAACCATCTGGAGACTTCCTGCTATCCCTGGATTGGACAGAGAGGAGAGAAGGATGGAGGGATAGAGGGGATTTATGATGGGTGTAGAACATTATCGGGAAATACATAAATGTGAAAAGCGACAATAACAAATATAGTGTATTAATTCTGTCATCAATTCACCATATACACATTTGTTTTGCTTGACAACATAATATTCTGTACTCAACGCAGCCTTTCACATATAGGTTGGCTCCCTTGCTCTACCTCAGACTGCAACATGCAGCTGCTAACAGGGAAATTATTAGCTCTAACCATTAGGCACCCACTGTCTCTCTCTCTCTCTCTCTCTCTATCTCTCTCTCTCTCTCTCTCTCTCTCTCCTCCCCTAAGAACTGTGTGTGTGTATGTGTATTCCAGCAGAATCCAGATTCAAAACTTCTACAAATCAAAGACTTTCACCCTAATGTTCGAGCTAAATATTTACATATTCAATATTTCTATTCATATTCATCTACGCACTGGACTTTGACAAATGACCAAAGCCCATTCTCAGATGCTGCCTGTCTTTGTCTCCCAGTCCCGACAATTGGATTATAATGACTTGTCTAATGGCCAGGCTGTCTGGAGATGGAACCCTGGCTATTGTCCCGAAATGGTATCCTATTTATTTACATACAGTTGTGCACTACTTTTGACCAGAACCCTATGTGCCCTGTTCAAAAGTAGTGTACTATATAGGGCATAGGTTACCATTTGGGATGCAGACGTGGAGTAACAAAAGATCCCCTATGTTACCCATTGTGCAATTAGCTCAGGATTTCAACATCCTGGTGAGTAGCTCAGCTTGCACCTGAGACTAATGACTATGTAATCTGTTATCAATTATCTGTCCTTCAGCTTTCACATCCTCTCCACCCCTCGTTCTTCCTCCCCACTTCCTCCCCCTCCTCCCCCTCGTTCTTCCTCCACATTGCTCCGCCAAACTTCTTCATCATTTGATTAACGCCCCTCATCTCCCACAACCCACCTCTTTTATCCATCCATCCATCCATCCCATCCATCCTCCACTGACTTAAACACTTCCTTCTGTTTCCATGGCCTTGTTTACTTCCTGGACCAATGGCCCTCATCCTGAGTGGGGATTGGTTACCCCAGGGCTCCACCAGACAAAGCCTTTCAAGTGTCTAAAGCACTTTGGGGCACCGTGCTCTCTTCCCTCGGAGAGCTTTCTCTCTCCTCTCCCTTCTCTCTCTTCTCTTGTGTCTCTGGGATGTTTTCTCTCTGTTTTCTTCTGCCGGACACCCGTTCACCCAAAGGCCTGTCATCTCAAAGGCACTTGTTTTCTGATTAGTCTAAAATAAGGAGGACTGTTGCAGTATAATGTACTAAAAGGAAGTAAGTAGCCTTGGCTTGTGCAAGTCGGAATGGCTAATAGGAGCAGGAGCTTATCTCCTGTTTCTGTAGTGTGCAAGTACACCCCCTGGACAGGATGCTAGTATACCACTGGGCCATACCCACAATCTATCTCCTTAATGCTGAGTGCCAAGTGGAAATGCATCAGGTCCCATTTTTACATTCTTTGGTATGACTCAGACAGGGATTGAACTCATAACCTTCCAATCTCAGGGTGGACACAAGGCCACGAGTTGGTACTGTAGTGCTATACTATAGTTGCCTATGTTATTGCCTCCCTGTTGTGGAGTATGCCTCTACATCTTCTCTGCTGTCTCTCTCTCTCACTCTCTGTCTGACTGTCTGTCTGTCCGTTGGTATGTCATTCACTGTCTGTATGTTTCTAATTCTCCTTGTTCTCCTCTGTTGTCACTCTGTCTCACTGCACTCACATCTGAGCTGTCTCTGCTAAGCCTAGCATCCTTTCCCACAGCACTGGTATCAGAAAACCAGGGGAACACACTGCCTGTGCTGGGCCCGGCAACATCCTAGTTGTGAATGAATAAACACATTTATTAGATAAAGAATAAAGATTACTGAATAAATGCCTAATAGATAACCATTGGCTCATAATACCTTATGAAAGTGAAATTACTTATATTGCAAATATAAGTGCCTGGCTGTCAAACATGTCCCCCCCTTATACTAAGGGTTAATTACTATTACATATATAATATAGAGCCAAAATATCAATAAACTGATAGTACATGTGTCAGTGTGTGTGTCTCTTTCTCTCTCTCTGTGTGTGTTTTCACCCTACGTCCACTACACTTAACTGCTGCAGCAGCAGCTAAGGAGTCTGTGCAGCTAACCCTGGCATCACTGGTACCTGAAGACCAGGCACCACACTGCCTGTGCTGGGCCCGGCAACCTCCTAGGGTGAACCTTTATTTGAACGGCCCATAACAAACCATTTAGAAGGCATATACAAACTGTTTGCTCACCATGTATTCATCATTAATCCCACATTTGTAAGTGTTATTTAAGCTATATATGCAGTATTCCCTTTAAAAATCCCGTGCTGTGTGCTTGTTCTTTTACCAGGTACATCGGGAATGTCTACCAATGGCGGGCCCATCCTTTTGTGAGAAATTACACTCGTCACTCAAAACATTTACAAAGTATTTATAAAGTATAAATATCACTCACTTTAGATTAGGGACTGCAAAAATACTTGCTAATGATTAGTAAATTATTCATTAATCTTGCTAAACTAAAAATGTAATCTGTCTAATCTCAAAGTTTTGAGTCACTACAACAAAAAGATTTTGAAACCAATTAATCTAAAATGTTGTCATTTAGAGAAAGTTAAATATATAATCTAATGAAGTAATAATCTAATGAAGCTCTGAACATTTTTATATATACCAGTAGGGAACCTAAAGATGAATAATCCACTTGGTTAGATATCAAAATAGTAAACAGTTTTTAATAATGTAGGAAGGGCAATCAACGCAAGTCAATGGTACCTATTGTACAATTGAAGTCGGAAGTTTACATACACATTAGCCAAATACATTTAAATTCAGTTTTTCACAATTCCTGACATTTAATCCTAATAAATATTCCTGTTTTAGGTCAGTTAGAATCACCACTTTATTTTAACAATGTCAAATGTCAGAATAATAGTAGAGAGAATTATTTATTTCAGCTTTTATTTCTTTCATCACATTCCCAGTGGGTCAGAAGTTTACACTAAATTAGCATTTGGTAGAATTGCCTTTAAATTGTTTAACTTGGGTCAAACGTTTCGGACAGCCTTCCACAAGCTTCCCACAATAAGTTGGGTGAATTTTGGCCCATTCCTCCTGACAGAGCTGGTGCAAATGAGTCAGGTTTATTTGACACTGGATTTCCAAAGAGTCATGCTATTCAGCTTCCCATGATTGCATGATCTTACACTCTTAGAAAAAAAGGTGTTATCTAGAACCTGAAAAGGTTAGTTGGCTTTCCCTATTGGAGAACCCTTTGAAGAACAGTTTCTGGTTCCATATTAGTAGAACTTAGAACCCTAAACGTGGACACTCATACTGACGGCTTTTCAACCAGATTTTGCCCAATGGGTAGGTGCTATAAAAGTCAATCTAACAACTTGTGAGGCTATATTGCAAGAAGCCTAGTGTTTAAATTATCCCCCAAATCTCCCTTCCCTAAATAGCCTACTATAGTAGGTATGACATATTTTTCATTCAATATACAGCCAAAATATTAGGCCTAACTGGCAGCAGTAGGCTACATGATCGGTGTCAGTGTGCGTGATCCTCTTTCTCAGTTTTATTCCTACCTCGACTGCACCACAACAGACAATCTGTCATTTCTCACAGACACAGACACAGAGCTCGGACCAGCAGAGCCAGAACTTTTAGCAAATATGTCGGTTAATTTCACACATTTAACAGCATCGACCTAAAGAGGCCTTTTTTGGTCTCACTAACTTTTTCGGCATTACCATTCCATTTATCTGTTTTTACTGAGTGGCTGACAGAGTCAGAGCGGGTCTTACTCTTTTTGATGATGCACGTTTGACTTTGAATGTGACATTTGCGCCACCTCAGCTCAGCCAATCAGAAAATGAGGCCGGGCCCATCTTGGTGGTGGTGGTGGTGGGGGGGCTGTTGCCCATTGGTCAGCCAAATGATCAATATAGACGATCATGACAACAGCGAAATAGTGCAAAAGTCACACAAAAAAACTGTCTCATGGGCATCTGGCTATGTCCATTCTATTTTTACATGTAATATTTGTCAATTTCAGCCAGCCAATAAAATATGGTCTGGTCCTTCTGGCTTTTGCCAGAATTGCCAGGTGGTGAATCCACCCATGTCCGAACCCTCTGGATCAATAATAATTGGCCATCAGATTCACATAGAGCAGATGTATTGAGCTGGCTTTAAACGTACTGGGACCTTGGGATGTACATCTCGTTAACACAAACAGCCTTTTAACGATGTCTGTTCTCATTGAAACTCATTATAAGAATTGATCTAGTGGATGTACAGGGGAATGTATCGATTGAATGTTGTTTAACCTCAGGTTGCTCGGTTACAGTGGTTAAACTGTAAGCTTGCCTTACATGCCTTACATGTGGCTAATGACCTTAGATATATTGTCAGGATATTAGCTACCATATAAGGATGGTGGTGACGATGATGGTGATGATGATGAGGATTTTTATTTATTTTTATTTCACCTTATTTAACCAGATAGGCAAGTTGAGAACAAGTTCTCATTTACAACTGCGACCTGGCCAAGATAAAGCAGAGCAGTTCGACACAGACAACAACACAGAGTTACACATGGAGTAAAACAAACATGCATTCAATAATACAGTAGAAAAATAAGTATACATACAATGTGAGCAAATGAGGTGAGATAAGGGAGGTAAAGGCAATAAATAGGCCATGTTGGCGAAGTAAATACAATATAGCAATTAAAACACTGGATTGTAGATTTGACAGTCGATTAGTATGCAAAGTAGAAATCCTGGGGTGCAAAGGAGCAAAATAAATAAATACAGTAGGGGAAGAGGTAGTTGTTTGGGCTATTTATAGATGGGCTATGTACAGGTGCAGTGATCTGTGAGCTGCTCTGACAGCTGGTGCTTAAAGCTAGTGAGGGAGATAAGTGTTTCCAGTTTCAGAGATTTTTGTAGTTCGTTACAGTCATTGGCAGCAGAGAACTGGAAGGAGAGGCAGCCAAAGAAGGAATTGGCTTTGGGGGTGACAAGTGAGATATACCTGCTGGAACGCGTGCTACGGGATGATGAAGATAGGGTTAGGATAAAGCAGACATTATTATTATTATTATTTTTGTTTTATTTTTATTTTTTCCCCGTTTTCTCCCCAATTTCGTGGTATCCAATTGTTTAGTAGCTACTATCTTGTCTCATCGCTACAGCTCGAAGGTTGAAAGTCATGCGTCCTCCGATACATAACCCAACCAAGCCGCACTGCTTCTTAACACAGTGCGCATCCAACCCGGAAGCCAACCGCACCAATGTGTCGGAGGAAACACCGTGCACCTGGCAACCTTGGTTAGTGCGCTCTGCGCCCTCCCGGTCGCGGCCGGTTACGACAGAGCCTTTTAACAAACAGGAGGCATATTGTAGAATATTTGTATTTTGTACAGGCTTCCTTCTTTTTACTCTGCCATTTAGGTTATTATTGTATTATTGTGAAGCACTGTAACTACACAACCTTTGACAGCTTTAAAATCTGGAACTGTTTTAAATTAACAATCAGCCTCATAGTGAATGCCATGAGAGATTTCTGTCCTCCGCAACTGAGTTAGGAAGGACGCTTGTATCTTTGTAGTGACTGGGTGTGCTGATACACCATCCAAAGTTGAATTAATAAATTCACCATGCTCAAAGGCATATTCAATGTCTGCTTTTTCCCTTTTTATCCATCTACCAGTAGGTGCCCTTCTTTGCGAGACATTGGAAAACCTCTCTGGTCTTTGTGGTTGAATATGTGTTTGAAATTCACTGCTCGACTGAGGGACCTTATAGATAATTGTATGTGTGTGGCACAGAGATGAGGTAGTCATTCATAAATGATGTTAAAAAATATTATTGCACACAGTGAGTTCATGCAACTTATTATGTAACTTGACAAGCAAAATTATACTCCTGAACTTTAGGCTTGCCATAACAAAGGGGTTGAATTCTTATTGACTCAAGACATTTCATATTTTTATTTTTTATTTAAAAAAATCGAAAAGCAGATTTCCTTCTTGACATTATGGGGTATCACATGTCGGCCAGTGACACAAAATGTACATTTACAGTGCATTCGGAAAGTATTCAGACCCCTTCCCGCATTTTGTTACGTTACAGTAATATTCTAAAATGGATTACATTTTAAAAATCCTCACTGATTTAAACAAAACACCACATCATGGCAAAGTGAAAACAGGTTAAGAAATGTTGACAAATGTATAAAAAAAAGAAATACCTTATAAGTATTCAGACCATTTGCTATGAGACTCAAAATTGAGCTAAGGTGCATCCTGTTTTTATTTATTTTATACATTTTTTATTTTACTTTTATAAAACTAGGCAAGTCAGATAAGAACAAAGCCCCCCCTTACAATCCCTCCCCTAACCCGGACGATGCTGGGCCAATTGTGCGCCGCCCAATAGGCGTTTCCATTGATCATCTTTGAGATGTTTCTACAACTTGCTTGGAGTCCACCTGTGGTAAATTAAATTGATTGGACATGACATGGACATATTTAAGGTCCCACAGTTGGCAGTGCATGTCAGAGCAAAAACCAAGCAATGAGGTTGAAGGAATTGTCCGTAGAGCTCCAAGACTGGATTGTGTCGAGGCACAGATATGAGGAATGGTAGAAAAACTTTTCTGCATTGCAGGTTCCCAAGAACACAGTGCCCTCCATCGTTCTTAAATGGAAGTTTGGAACCACCAAGAATCGTCCTAGAGCTGGCCGCTGGCCGCCCAGTCAAACTGAGTAATCGGGGAATGGTCACTCTGACAGAGCTCCAGAGTTCCTCTGAGGAGATGGGAGAACCTTCCAGAAGGACAACCATCTCTGCAGCACTCCACCAATCATGCCTTTATGGTAGAGTGGCCAGACGGAAGCCAGTCCCCAGTAAAAGGCAGATGAAGGACCGCAAGGAAGTTTGCCTAGTTAAATAAAGGTTAAGTAAGAAAATGAAAAACATTATGTACAGTGCCTTTTTCCACATTTTGTTACATTACAGCCCTATTCCAAAATGGATTAAATAAACAATCAAAAATGCAGCAATCGACACACAATACCCCACACAAGTGAAAACAGATTTTTGGAAATGTTAGCAAGTTTATTACAAACCCCTACAGAAATAACTTATTTACATAAGCATTCAGACCCTTTGCTATGAGACTCGAAATTCAGCTCAGGTGCACCCTGTTTCCATTGATCATCCTTGTTTCTACAACTTGATTGGAGTCTATCCTGTGGTAAACTCAATTGAATGGACATGATTTGGAAAGGCCACAACTGTCTATTAAAGGTCCCACAGTTGACAGTGCATGTCACAGCAAAGACCAAGCCATGAGGTCGAAGGAATGAGGTCGAAGGAATTGTCCGTAGAGTTCCGAGACAGGATTGTGTCGAGGCACAGATCTGGGGAAGGGTACCCAAAACATTTGGATGGCCGGGAGTTCGGACCCAGTGATTACTGGGCCGTACACAGTACACTCTTATAGTGCCTTGCGTTTGGATGCCAGGGAGTTGCCATACCAAGCGGTGTTGCAGCCAGTCAAGATGCTCTCAATGGGGCAGCTGTATAACTTTTTGAGGATCTGAGGGCCCATGAAAAATCTTTTCAGCCTTACTTTTTCATTACTGTGTTGGTGTGTTTGGACAATGATATCTTGAAGCACTTGATCCGCTACACTACAGCAAAGTGGATCACTACACTTGATCGGCCCTCCATTTCCTGTAGCTACGATCAGCTGCAACAGTATGTCTTGATTATGTTGAGTGAGCGTTTGTTGTCCTGGCACCACACTTCCAGGTCACTGACCTTCTCCCTATAGGCTGTCTCATCGTCGTTGGTGATCAGGCCAACCATCAGTGTCGCCAGAAACATTAATGACGGTGTTTGAGTTGAGGGTGGCAATGCAGTCATGGGTGAACAGGGAGTAAAGGAGGGGACTAAGCACGCACCCCTGAGGGGCCCCTGTATTGAGGGTCATCGTGGTCGATGTGTTGCTGCCTACCCTCACCACCTGGGGGTGATCCGTCAGGAGGTCCAGGATCCAGTTGCAGAGGGAGGTGTTCAGTCACAGGTTCCTGAGGTTAGTCAGGGAAAAGAGGACCGAGCACGCCCCCATTCTCATCGACGGGGCTGTAGTGGAACAGGTTGAGAGCTTCAAGTTCCTTTGTCCACATCACCAACAAACTATCATGGTCCGAACACACTAAGACAGTCGTAAAGAGGGCACGACAAAGCCTATTCCCCTCAGGAGACGATTTGGCATGGGGTCCACAGATCCTCAAAAGGTTCTACAGCTGCACTATCCAGAGCACCTTGACCGAATGCATCACTGCCTGGTATGGCAACTGCTCGGCCTCCGACCACATGGCACTACAGAGGGTAGTGCATACGGCCCAGTACGTTACTGTGGCCAAGCTTCCTGCCATCCAGGACCTCCATACCAGGCAGTGTCAGAGGAAGGCTCTAAAAATTGTGAAAGACTCCATGCAGCCACCCTAGTCATAGACTGTTCTCTTTGCTACCGCATGACAAGCGTTACCGGAGCGCCAAGTCTAGGTCCAAAAGGCTTCTTAACAACTTCTACCCCCAAGCCATAAGACTCCTGAACAGATAATTAAAGGGCTACCCTCTTTTACGCTACTGCTACTCTCTGTTTACAATCTATGCATATTCACTTTAACTCTACCTACATGTACATATTACCTCAATTACCTCGACTCACCGGTGAGCCTGCACATTGACTCTGTACCGGTACCCCCTGTATATAGCCTTGCTTGTTATTTTACTGCTGCTGTTTAATTATTTGTTACTTATTTTCTATTTTTTACTTATCTATTTTTTCCTTAACACTTTTTTTCCCCTTAAAACTTCTTAATTAAAGCATTGTTTGTTAAGGGCTTGTAAGTAAGCATTTCACTGTAAGGTCGACACCTGTTGTATTCTGCGCATGTGACAAATATCATTTGATTTGATTTTGATTTGGTAGTAGTGAACTTGAACGCTTAGCTATATTGTAGTCAATAAAATGCATTCTCAAGTAGGTTTTCCTCTTCTCCAGGTGGGAGAGGGCAGTGTGGCATGCAATAGAAATTCCACCGGTGGATCTGTTGGGAAGATATGTGACTTGGAGTGGGTCCAGGGTGTCTGGGATGATAGTGTTGATATGAGCCACGACAATCAAACAGGTATAATGTCAGTACAGATACAAAGTGGTTTCGCAATTCAACAGCTCAAACACGAGACATATGTCGCAGGGTCTCCAGATAATCACAGATTACAAAGGGAAAACCAGCCACGTTGCGGACACTGACGTCTAGCTCCCAGACAAGCTAAACACTTGTACCCAAGAAAGCAAAGGTAACTGAACTAAATGACTATCGCGCCCCGTAGCACTCATTTCTGTCATAATGAAGTTCTTCGAGAAGCTAGACCATATAACCTCTACCTTACCTGGCACCCTAGACCCACTTCAATTTGCTTACAGCCCAATAGATCTGCCCTATCCCACCTGGACAAGAGGAATACCTATGTAAGAATGCTGTTCATTGACTATAGCTCAGCCTTCAACACTATAGTACCCTCCAAGCTCATCATCAAGCTTGGGCCCTGGGTCTGAACCACGCCCCTTGCAACTGGGTCCTGGACTTCCTGTCGGGCTGCCTCCAGGTGGTGAAGGGAAAGCAGCACCTCCACTTCACTGAAGGAGCAAATTGTGCATTTCAGGAAAAAGCATAGAGAGCACTCCCCTATCCACATTGACGGGACTGCAGTGGAGAGTGTGGAAAGCTTCAAGTTCCTCGGCGTACATGTCACTGACGATCTGAAATGGTCCCCCCACACAGATAGTGTGGTGAAGAGGGCACAACAGCTAAATATGTGTATGTGACCAATAACATTTGATTTGATATTTGTCATATGCCTTTCAATGTGAGATGTGAGTGCTTTGGGGCGATAGTCATTTAGACAGGTTACCTTAACATTATTGGGCACAGGGACTATGGTGGTCTGCTTGAAACCTGAGGTATTACAGACTGGGTCAGGGAGAGTTTGAAAATGTCAGTGAAGACACTCTCAAGCTCTCCAGCGCATGCTCTGAGTACAAGTCCTGGTAATCTGTCTGGCCCTGTGGCCTTGTGAATGTTATTCTGTTTAAAGATCTTAGTCACATCAGCTTCAAAGAGCGAGATCACACAGTCGTCCAGAACAGCTGGTGGTCTCATGCGTGGTTCAGTGTTGCTTGCCTTGAAGCGAGCATAGAAGGAGTTTAGCTCGTCTGGTAGGCTTGCGTCACTGGGCAGCTCATGGATGGGTTTGCCTTTGCAATACATGATCGTTAGCAAGCCCTGCCACATCTGACGAGCATAAGAGACTGCGTGGTAGGATTCGATCTTCGTCCTGTATTGACGTTTTGAATGCTTGATGGCTCATCTGAGGTCATAGTGGGATTTCTAATAAGCGTCTGGATAAGTGTCCCGCTCCTTGAAAAGGATGCATGTAATCCATGTTTTCTGGTTGGAATATGTATGCACGGTCACTGTGGGGATTACATCATCGATGCATTTTCTAATGAACCCCTTTACTGATGTGGTCAACTCCTCAATGTTATCGGATGAATCAATGAACATATTCCAGTCTGTGCTAGCGAAGCTGTACTGTAGCTTAGCATCTGCTAAGCGCGTCACGGGTACTTCCTGTTTTAGTTTTTCTTGTAAGCAGGAATCAGGAGAATAGAGTTATGGTCAGATTTGTCAAATGGAGGGTGAAGGAGAGTTTTGTATGTGTTTGTGTGTGGAGTAAAGGTGATCTAGAGTTTTATCCCTTCTAGTTGCCCTGGTGACATGCTAGTAAAAATGAGGTAAGACGTATTTCAGTTTCCCTGTATTAAAATCAACGGCCACTAGGAGCTCCTCCTTTGGATGTACATTTTATTTTTTGCTAATGGCCTTATACACCTCGTTGAGTGCAGTCTCAGTACAAAAAATATGTAAAACTATCTTAGTAAATAGTATGGTCTGCAGCTTATCATGAGGTATTCTAACTCAGGCAAGCAAAACCTTGAGACTTCATAAACATCATAGATTGCGCACCAGAAGTACCAGCTAGATGTATATTATCCATGTCTTTGTTCAGCCACGACTCTGGGTAATATAGGATATTTCAGTTCTTCAGGTCTCATTGATAGGATAGTCTCCAACGGAGCTCATCCAGTTTGTTCTCCAGTGATTATACTTTCACCAATAGAAAGGACGATAGAGGCGGTTTCTTAACTCGACAACGTAGTCTCGTCAAGGAGACTTGCCTCTCTTTAGCCGTCTCTTTCTCTTTCAAATCCCGAGGATTAGGACCTGGTTCAAAAAGAGCAGTACGTCCATAACTGCCGACCTTTTGAAGTAGAAATCTTCATCCAAATCAAGGTTAATGATCAATGTTATACTGTCCGGAAGCTGTTTTCTGTCATAGGAAATGAAGGCGGAAATATGATGTAAAAAAAAGATCAGAGTAAAAGACAACATAAAATAGCATAATTGGTCAGCAGCCCATAAGACCTGTCCACCTATCCACTGAGGCACCATCTTCTATCTTCCAAGCTAGGGTTATTCTTATGGTTAGGTTTAGGGTTTTGGTTAGGCTCACTGTTGAACAGGGATGTGGACATGAATCTGGGGTATTGCTATGGCTGGGGTTAGGGTTGACCTGAGCTGCACCCTATCTGGCCTAGGGCAGTGTCTCCCAGCTGTGGCCCCTGTCATTGCCTCACTACTCACCCTCCTTCCAATAGCCTGCAGGTAGACTGATAAACGACTGTGAGGACAGAGTCTGGTCTGGGCACCTTGTGGCTGCCTGTGTGTGTTCAGGGACCCTGGTGGGCCCTCAGCAATCGTTGCAAAAGGCCTAAGGGAACTTTAGGATGTCCCCAAATGATGTCCCTTCTCCCCTCTGTGCCCTCCGCTCATCTCTTTATATGCTAATGACTGTGTTTATGAAGCTGTCTAATGTCTAATTTGTAACAGCTTGGCCAATCAATAGGAGGTTATTTGGTTGCCATGGTGTTTCACAGCAGGAAGTCTCTGGTATTAGGGTGGTTCTAGAGGAGGTGGGTTCTAGAGGTGGCAGGTGGATGGAGAGGCAGAGGCAGGGTCGTTTGGGTTTGTGTCTGTCATGTGTTCTTCTCTTTCCTTCCTCCTAAACCATGTGGAGCTTCCGGCTGTGCCCCACCAAGCAAAAGTTGTAACCGCCTCAGAGAGGTCACTGCACGTGCGTTCACCTTACTCATTTGGAGACAGCCTTCATTTCTAGCATAGAAAAGTGAGTAAGTAAATAAGTAAAATGTTTTGCCCCACGGTTAGCCAAGATGGTTTCCGATACAAAAAAAATAACATTTCAGTATATTTACTGTTACGTAAATACATTTGCATCATTGCTAAAATGCATGTAATTCCTTAAATGTATTTCAGACATACATGTAGGTGCCTAGTTAAATAGGTTAAGTAAGAAAATGAAAAACATTATGTACAGTGCCTTTTTCCACATTTTGTTACATTACAGCCCTATTCCAAAATGGATTAAATAAACAATCAAAAATGCAGCAATCGACACACAATACCCCACACAAGTGAAAACAGATTTTTGGAAATGTTAGCAAGTTTATTACAAACCCCTACAGAAATAACTTATTTACATAAGCATTCAGACCCTTTGCTATGAGACTCGAAATTCAGCTCAGGTGCACCCTGTTTCCATTGATCATCCTTGTTTCTACAACTTGATTGGAGTCTATCCTGTGGTAAACTCAATTGAATGGACATGATTTGGAAAGGCCACAACTGTCTATTAAAGGTCCCACAGTTGACAGTGCATGTCACAGCAAAGACCAAGCCATGAGGTCGAAGGAATGAGGTCGAAGGAATTGTCCGTAGAGTTCCGAGACAGGATTGTGTCGAGGCACAGATCTGGGGAAGGGTACCCAAAACATTTTTCAGCATTGAAGATCCCCAAGAACACAGTGGCCTCCATCAATCTTAAATGGAAGAAGTGTGGAACCTCCAAGACTCTTCCTAGAGCTGGCCTCCTGGCCAAACTGAGCAAATTGGGGAAATAGCCTTGGTCAGGTTCCCCTCTTTCCACTGGGATTCTCTGCCTCTAACCCTATTACAGGGGCTGAGTCACTGGCTTACTGGGGCTCTCTCATGCTGTCCCCGGAGGGGGTGCGTCAACTGAGTGGGTTGATTCACTGATGTGGTCATCCTGTCTGGGTTGGCGCTGTCCCCAGTCCACCTGACTGTGCTGCTGCTCCAGTTTCAACTGTTCTGCATGACCATGCTGGTCATTTATGAACATTTGAACATCTTGACCATGTTCTGTTATAATCTCCACCCGGCACAGCCAGAAGAGGACTGGCCACCCCACATAGCCTGGTTCCTCTCTAGGTTTCTTCCTAGGTTTTGGCCTTTCTAGGGAGTTTTTCCTAGCCACCGTGCTTCTACACCTGCATTGCTTGCTGTTTGGGGTTTTAGGCTGGGTTTCTGTACAGCACTTTGAGATATCAGCTGATGTACGAAGGGCTATATAAATACATTTGATTTGATTTGATTTGATGACCAAGAACCCGATGGTCAGTCTGAAAGAGCTCTAGAGTTCCTCTGTGGAGATGGGAGAACCTTCCAGAAGGACAACCATCTCTGCAGCACTCCACCAATCAGGCCTTTATGGTAGTAGAGTGGCCAATCGGAAACCTTTCCTCAGTAAAAGGCACATGACAGCTCGCTTGGAGTTTGCCGAAAGGCACCTAAAGACTCTCAGACAAGCAAGAATCTCTGGTCTGCTGAAACCAAGATTGAACACGTTGACCTGAATGCCAAGTGTCACATCTGGAGGAAACCTGGCACCATCCCTCCAATGAAGCATGGTGGTGGCAGCATCATGCTGGGGGATGTTTTTCAGTGGCAGGGACTGGGAGACTAGTCGGGTTCGAGGGAAAGATGAACGGAGCAAAGTATAGAGAGATCCTTGATGAAAACATGCTCCAGAGCTCTCAGGACCTCAGACTGGGAGGAAGGTTCACCTTCCAACGGGACAATGACCCTAGGCACACAGCCAAGAGAACACAGGAGTGGCTTCGGGACAGGTCTCTGAATGTCATTGATTGGCCCAGCCAGAGCCCAGACTTGAACCCAATCGAACATATTTGGAGAGTCCTGAAAATAGTTGTGCAGCAACACTTCTCATCCAACCTGACAGAGCTAGAGAGGATCTGCAGAGAACAATGGGAGAAACTCCCCAAATACAGGCGTGGCAAGCTTATAGCGTCATACCCAAGATGACTCGAGGCTGTAGTCACTTGCAAAAGGTGCTTCAACAAAGTACTGGGTAAAGGGTCTGAATACTTATGTAAATGTGATATTTCATTTTTTTTTTATTATAAATGAGCAAATATTTCTTAAAACCTATTTTTGCATTGTCATTTTGGGGTATTGTGTGTAGATTGCTGAAATGTATTTATTTTTTATCCATTTTAGAATAAGCCTGTAACGTAACAAAATGTGGGTCTGAATACTTCCTGAAGGCACTGTACATTTGTATCTTTGATCAAATGCATGTAATGCCTGACAATATTATTGAAATGCATGGCTATGATATCTAGTCTACAGGGTGGCCAAAGTGGTTCCTAATTCAACTTCTTAAATTACTCTTCACGTATTGATCAATGGAGATAAAAAATGTTGGGCCACCAACCAAATCTTTGGTGGTGATATAATTTAAATTGTGATGGTGAGTAAAAATGTTTTTTTTTATAATATTGTTATAATGTATGCTATTCATCTGTAGCTATACAAAGCAACCCAATAGCTGTGTAACATGTTACAACATGACAACAGTTTACGAACACAGAATACTGTATAAATCTGTACTGTAGTTGTGTGCCTTTTCCAGTACACATATTCATTTTGGTATAAAGTGTTGAATGTAAAAAAAAAGAAAAGAAAAACAACAATCAATGCAAATGCAAATAACACATCCTTCTATAAGACAACTGAGTTAAAAAAACTAAGATACATTTGAATGAGAATTTGAGAAAAGCAGAATAAAAGAGGGGATCCTCTTTCCGCCTTTGCTCATGAGAGGCCACAAGTACCCTAATCCCTACCGACCTCTTGAGAGCTCAACCAACTGAACTCACTACTCTTTTTCCACCAAGGCCTGACAATGAGGTTACACCTCTTTTCACAGACCCATCAAATCAGTCATTAACCCTGTAATTACTTGTTGTAAAAACACGTTGTCTTTAAGAAAAAGGATAAAGGGAAGTGGGAGCAGCAGGGTTGGGGGAAGAGAGAACGGTGGGAGGGGGGGTTCATCTCAATAGAAAGTTTCAGGGTGTAGTGAATTACCTTCATATGGCCAGAAAGGATATAGGAATTTTCCTTCCGCCTTTCCCCAGGCCTACACTTCCACCGCAAACCTGGGCCTCAATTACATGTATAACGGAGAGAGAGGAGGGGGTGAGGGGCAATTGGGCTGAGAGGGGGGAACAATTGGTCCGGTCCCTATTAACAGATGAAAGGGCTATTCTCTATTTCATCCTCTGGTCCTTGTGGTGTTTTTGAAGCCCTATAGGCCCTGGTCAAAACTAATGCACTATATAGGGATTAGGGTGCCATTTGGGATATAGAGGGTGGAAAAAAGGGGTGGAAGAGAGACAGTGGGTCTAAGTCCTAGAGAGCCCTTTCGTCTGATAAATTACCAGTAAAGAGGAGATAATGGGAGATTGATTTTGGTCTAACAGACTTATTCTATAGCTAATATTATTCACCTACCATTTTTTCTCTTTCGTATTTTCCCTGCGTTCTCGATAGGAGGACAAGTACTTTCACATGCTATAATTCAAACATTGCGGAGAACATTGGCTATTTGAGAGTCTCTCTGTCTCTCACAAGGATACAGGATTCACAATTTACTTTTGTTTCAGAGAAACTCTGCTGAAATGTTGGAACCCCCCTTTACAACAAAACAATACATTGATGGTCAAATGCAAAATCTCCTTCTTAACCCCAGGGATAAGCCACAGATGTCCCTAAATATAAGCGAGGTGCTCTGTATACTGTAATGCATTTGATAGATTCTGTATTCAGAATGTTCGTCATCTTTACCCCAAACCACAGAATGTAACAGCCGTCTAGGGACCCCACTTATAATGCTGTGGTGTTCCAGTGGTTCTAGAGCCTCATCAATCAATCCTCCTTGCCATGGCTTGCTGTGACGAGTCAGTCCAAACACTGGAAAGTTGGCACCATCATAAAACTATCATAAAAAGCCGCAAACAATTTGCACTTATGAGAAATGAAAGGGAGCAGTAGTTAAATGTTAAACGTCATGGGATTGAAGTGCTCTGTGGTGATAGATGTAGGAATGAAAGAAAACGAAATGAGCATCATTAAACGAAAATAAAAGCTACACAGGCAGGTACATGCCATACAAAGGAGGCACTTCTTTCTGGCTCGTTCCATAGTGTGTGTGAGTTATTACTCCAGACTGAGTCAAATCAGGTCCTAAACATGTAGGCTTGTTTGAGAGGACTATGACGCATAGACCGAGGGGTCCTCAATTACTCAGTCTCACCTCACCTCTGCCTAAACCTCCCCCTACCTGGCGCAAACCCAACCACCCCATGCCACTCATGATTTGTAGATGTCAAATTAAGAGCCAATTAGACGCAATGGGCCTTGCAGTGTAACGTTTATTACCATCAGGATTTGATTAAGCACCAACAAGATTTTTACTCTGATTGTTCTGTCAGAGGGTATAGCCTAGCTCTGATGGTTGTTCACAGTTTCTACACACAACAGAAACCTTTAGTAATCAGCCAGTGTAACCAACATAAAAAATCCTAGATTATACTATGGTCTAAATACTGTAGTATTAATATATTTATATACTGTATTATTCACTGTAGTTTTTTTTGCAGACTGTAGACTGTTAATTAACTATAGTATAAATACTATAGTAAAGAAATGTGTAGTACATACTGTAGTAATTATTGTTGTGTTTTTGCAGATTGTAGTATACTGTTGTATAAACTGTAGTGTTTCTGCAGACTGTAATATACAGTACTGTAGTTTTTGCTGGTGTAACTGTAGAATTTACTATAGTGTTTTTGTTTTACTATCTTTGACATAGAAGGAGGCTTTCTCCTTGAGGAAACCTGCTGGAGAAATACTAAAAGAGTACAGTTTCCATAACCCGTAGATAGATGTAATTATATAGTATTTAATTTTGTTAAAAAAGTGCAGTATTTACTATAGTATTCTACGTGAATAATACACATGACTGAGGGATACTACAGTGTGAAGTATAGTAGTATTTTATATAGTAGTATTTTTACAGGTGGAGAAGTTTATTTTGCAGACACTCTCATCCAGAGCAATTTACAGGAGCCGTGCGCAATGGTATGTTCACAGATTTTTCACCTAGTCGGCTCAGGTATTCAAACCAGCAACCTTTTGGTTACTGGCCCAATGCTCTTAACCGCTAGGCTACCTGCCACCTACTTTATTGCCTTTTTTAGTGTTGCACAAACGGTTGAAATGGTGTAATACGTATTAAAAGTGTGGAAAATAGAGATAAATGATTTGGAGCTTGTGTGTTCCAGATTGCACAAGCCAAGGCTGCCTACTTAATTAAAAGGTGAGTAGTGGTTGATCCTCTGTCAATGTTCAGCTATGTATGGTGTCGCTCACACACATGCACACACACATGCACACATACATGCACACACAAATGCTATTTTCCTTTTAATCCGCTCAGATGAGTATTGTTGTAACCATTACAGCTGTTCTTTAAGTGGACTGTGCCCCTGTCTGGCCGTAAATGACAAAAACACAGAAAATGATCTAGTTGCTTAATATAAGGAGTTTTACTTGTACAGATGGGGAGAGGTCTGGCCGTAATAAAGAGATGCTCTGCTTTTGTGACACCACACTCCAAGTTCTGCAGGGTCTAGTTTTGTCTAATCTTGATTATTGTCCAGTCGTGTGGTCCAGCGCTGCAAGGAAAGACCTGGTTAAGCTGCTGCTGGCCCAGAACAGACCGGCACGTTTTGCTCTTCATTGTAATCAGAGGCCTGATATACAACGCCTCTCCCCTATTTGACCTAAATAGTTTGTGTGTATGCATTGATATGTAGGCTACGTGTGCCTTTTGAAAAAATGAATGTAGTTCTGTCCCTGAGCTGTTCTTATCTATTGATGTTCTGTATTATGTCATTCTGTATTGTGTTTCATGTTTTGTGTAGACCCCAGGAAGAGTAGCTGCTGCTTTTGCAACAGCTAATAGGCATGCTAATAAAATACCAAGTGCCAATTTGTAAAGATTAGTGTTAACTGCAGGCTTAACCTTAGTGGAAGGAAGTTTCTAACAAACTTCACCAATGTAGTGGAGCCGAGAGCAGGCTTTGTGGAATCTAGCTCAGACTACATCGATTTGCCCATAGTCAATACTTTAAAAATTATAATAATTATAAAATGCCCACCTTGTACCTATGTTTGTCCTCTGTAGTTGTGTGCCTTTCTTTGTTTGCTGAAGTCCATACTTTTTTAATAAACGTTAATCAAATATCACAGCTGACTGTTTTCTTGTTGAGATTCAATTGGCACCTGCGCATTTGCACTGAGTTGCCATCTTAGAGCAACAGCAATGAGCAAACAGCCCATGTTTGTGTTTGACGAACGTTTAAAGAACAAGTATGGATTTCAGCAAACAAAGAAACTACGGAGGACAAACACACAGTAAGTACAAGGTGGGTGTTTCACAGCTTTACACTCTGCCTTGACCCACCTGGACAAAACCAACACCTATGTGAGAATGCTGTTCATAGACTTTAGCTCAGCATTCAATACGGTCATTCCCCCTAGGCTGGTCACCAAACTCCATGACCTAGGGACCAGCCCCTCTCTCTGTAACTGGACTTTGGACTTCCTAACCAACAGACCCCAGTCTGTCAGGTTAGACAACTTCACCTGCTCAACCCTGAACCTGAACACCGTGTGCCACAGGGCTGCATGCTGAGCCCCCTCCTGTACTCCGTCTTCACCCACGACTGCGATCCTGTACACGGTTCCAACACCATCGTAAAGTTCGCAGACGACACCATGGTGGTAGGGCTGATCAGTGACAATGACGAGTCAGCCTACAGGGAGGAGGTCAAACACCTGGCTGCATGGTGCGCTGACAACAACCTGGCCCTCAATACAAAGAAAACCAAGGAGGTCATTGTGGATTACAGGAAGTCTAAAAGCTGCAGCCATACCCCAGTTCTCAATGATGGCACTGAGGTGGAGCAGATGCCCAGTTTCAAATTCCTGGGTGCCTACATCTCTGATGACGTCTCCTGGACCATCAACACCTCAACCCTGGTCAAAAAGGGTCAGCAGCGCCTGTACCTTTTGAGCAGGCTGAAGAAGGCCCACCTGTCTCCCAAGATCCTGGTGAACTTTTACCGCTGCACCGTCGAGAGCATTCTAACTAACTGTGCCACAGTGTATTTGGGGGATGCTCTGTGGCTGACCGGAATGCCCTGCAACAGGTGGTGAAAACTGCCCAGCATATCACTGGGGCCCAGCTCCCTGCCATCATAGACCTGCAGCGCAAGCGGTATCTGCGGCATCATCATCACATCCATGCCACAAATGGTTTCCCCCCTACCATCAGGCTGGCGGTACAGGTCTCTATGTTCCCGCACTAGCAGGCTCAAGAACAGTTTCTTTCCAGCTACTGTAACCCTGCTGAACTCTGTGTCACAGCACTAGCCATATCCACCCACCCACCACTTAGTACTGCCTCTCAGGGACCTTGTTGTAC
This sequence comes from Oncorhynchus clarkii lewisi, assembly GCF_045791955.1. Classification (NCBI taxonomy): domain Eukaryota; kingdom Metazoa; phylum Chordata; class Actinopteri; order Salmoniformes; family Salmonidae; genus Oncorhynchus; species Oncorhynchus clarkii. The sequence continues at coordinate 67,779,852 of NC_092166.1, forward strand.
TACTCTCTTTGCACTCTTCATGGCACTACTGAACTCTGACATTGCTTTGCAAAGTCAGATTAAAACCTCTCTGGGATAGCCGCTAGCGGGACACCTGTCGACAACTTCCGGTGAAATTGGAGGGCGCGCAATTAAAAAAATAATCATACAAATGATGGATATTAAACATTTTTAAAAGCTTAAATTCTTATTAATCGAACTGCATTGTCCGATTTACAATAGGCTTTAAAGCGAAAGCATACCATGCGATTGTTTGAGGACGGCGCCCCACATCAACATATTTTTCAACCAGCACAGGCTTCATAAAATCACAAATAGCGATTAAATAATCACTTACTTTTTGAAAAACTTCCTCTGTTTGCAATCCAGTTGGTTTTTTTCTTTGGATTTTGTCCTACCACATCAATTGTGTTATAGTCTCATGCATTATTTTTAACATTTCTACAAACTTCAAAGTGTTTTCTATCCAATGCTACCAATTATATGCATATCCTGGCTTCTGTGCCTGAGTAACAGGCCGTTTACTTTGGGCACGTCAGTCAGACAGGAAGTGGAAAAAATAGGGGCCTAGACATTATTCAGTTGTCCATGTACGTCTACCTCGGTAACCTCATTGCTGCTATCTCTGCATTTCAGCTGCGTACCTCCTTGCACTTTCAATTTGCATTCATCTCACATTAAGACTTGCCATTTGCCTTCATTGCACATTTATACATCCCACTTAATAACATACATTGTACTTAATTGTTTTGCTTATACATTTTTTTGCACTCTTTTATTTGCACTTCTGGTCTGATGCTAACTGCATTTTGGTGTGCTGTACTTGTTCAATGACAATAAAGTTGAATCTAATCTAATCTATAAATTATTATTGACCTTGGACAAATCGATGTAGTCAGAGCTAGATTCCACAAAGCCTGGTCTCGACTTCAAGCCGTTGGTGAAGTTTATCAAACACACCCTTCACCATGGAGTGGAATTTAGCTCGCCAGCTTAACCCCTACCTGGTCATTAGACATGGACAAACCAGATCACATGGCCTGCAAATAAATAAATAAAATTATATGCTGTGTACCATGTGTCTGTTGAAATGGTTTTCGTTGTGTCCTAAAAAGTTACAGAACTTGTTTTCAAAAGAGAGAGGAGTGGAGAGGAAGGGAAATAGAGAGGGTGGAGAGGAAGGCAAGGGAAAGAGAGAGGAGGTTGGAGAGGAAGGGAAATAGAGAGGAGTGGAGAGGGAGGCAAGGGAAAGAGAGAGGAGGTTGGAGAGGAAGGGAAATAGACAGGGTGGAGAGGAAGGCAAGGGAAAGAGAGAGGAGGTTGGAGAGGAAGGGAAATAGAGAAGAGTGGAGAGGAAGGCAAGGGAAAAAGAGAGGTTGGAGAGGAAGGGAACTAGAGAGGGGTGGAAAGGAAGGCAAGGGAAAGAGAGAGGAGGTTGGAGAGGAAGGGAACTAGAGAGGGGTGGACAGGAAAGCAAGGGAAAGAGAGAGAGGAGTGGAGAGGAAGGCAAGGGAAAGAGAGAGGAGGTTGGAGAGGAAGGGAAATAGACAGGGTGGAGAGGAAGGCAAGGGAAATAGAGAGGAGGATGGAGAGGAAGGGAAATAGAGAGGGGTGGAGAGGAAGGCAAGGGAAAGAGAGAGGAGGTTGGAGAGGAAGGGAACTAGAGAGGGGTGGACAGGAAAGCAAGGGAAAGAGAGAGGAGTGGAGAGGAAGGGAAATAGAGAGGAGTGGAGAGGAAAGCAAGGGAAAGAGAGAGGAGTGGAGAGGAAGGGAAATAGAGAGGGGTGGAGAGGAAAGCAATGGAAAGAGAGAGGAGTGGAGAGGAAGGGAAATAGAGAGGGGTGGAGAGGAAAGCAATGGAAAGAGAGGGGAGGTTGGAGAGGAAGGGAAATAGAGAGGGGTGGAAAGGAAAGCAATGGAAAGAGAGAGAGGAGTGGAGAGGAAGGCAAGGGAAAGAGAGAGGAGGTTGGAGAGGAAGGGAAATAGAGAAGAGTGGAGAGGAAGGCAAGGGAAAGAGAGAGGAGGTTGGAGAGGAAGGGAACTAGAGAGGAGTGGAGAGGAAGGCAAGGGAAAGAGAGAGGAGGTTGGAGAGGAAGGGAAATAGAGAGGGGTGGAGAGGAAGGGAAATAGAGAGGAGTGGAGAGGAAGGCAAGGGAAAGAGAGAGGAGGTTGGAGAGGAAGGGAAATAAAGAGGGGTGGAGAGGAAGGCAAGGGAAAGAGAGAGGAGGTTGGAGAGGAAGGGAAATAGAGAGGGGTGGAGAGGAAAGCAAGGGAAAGAGAGAGGAGTGGAGAGGAACGGAAATAGAGAGGAGTGGAGAGGAAGGCAAGGGAAAGAGAGAGGAGTGGAGAGGAAGGGAAATAGAGAGGGGTGGAGAGGAAAGCAATGGAAAGAGAGAGGAGTGGAGAGGAAGGGAAATAGAGAGGGGTGGAGAGGAAAGCAATGGAAATAGAGGGGAGGTTGGAGAGGAAGGGAAATAGAGAGGGGTGGAAAGGAAAGCAATGGAAAGAGAGAGAGGAGTGGAGAGGAAGGCAAGGGAAAGAGAGAGGAGTGGCGAGGAAGGTAAATAGAGAGGGGTGGAGAGGAAGGGAAGAAAGAAGAGTAGAGAGGAAGGGAAATAGAGAGGGTGGAGTGGAAGGGGAGATAAAGAAAGAGGAATGAGAGGAAGGGAAATAGAGAGAGGTGAAGAAGAAGGGAAGGAAAATAGAGAGGGGTGGAGAGGAAGGGAAGAGAAAGAGAGAGGGATGAAGAGAAAGAGAGAGGAATGGAGAGGAAGGAAAATAGAGAGAGGTGGAGAAGAAGGGAAGGAAAATAGAGAGGGGTGGAGAGGAAGGGAAGTGGAGGTGTGGAGAGAAAGGGAAGAGAAAGAGAGAGGAATGGAGAGGAAGGGAAATAGAGAGAGGTGGAGAAGAAGGGAAGGAAAATAGAGAGGGGTGGAGAGCAAGGGAAGTGGAGGTGTGGAGAGGAAGGGAAGAGAAAGAGAGAGGAAGGGAAGAGAAAGAGAAAGGAATGGAGAGGAAAGGATGAGAAACAGAGAGGAGAGGTGTAGAATGATAAAGAGATGTAAAATGATTCAGTGCATCTCCACATCAGATCACTAGACTTATTTGCGCCATCAGAGAGCCATCATACGTTTAAAACCAGAGACTTTTAGACATTTACTCCATAAGTATTTTAAGTATTTTATTGGGTGATTCATTTTCTATCAAGGTATCTTTACTTTTACTCAAGTATGACGTTTAAGTACTTTTTCCACCGCTGGTTAAATACCACAATAACAATAAGCAGTGCTGTGGTACAAGCCTGGACATGATGTTTGCATTATAGTACAGCACATAAGAGCAAATGCAATGGGTACAGATTAGTGTTAACTGCAGGCTTATTAACCCCTACCTGGTCTACATTAGACATGGAGAACCCAGCCTGAACATAGACCGCTTAAACACTGTGTACCATGTGTCTGTTGAAATGGTTTTTATTGTGCCCTTCAAAGCTGCATAAAAAAAAACTAAGAAAGAGAGAGGGGGAGAGGGAGGGAAGATAAAAAGAGACGGGCGGAGAGGAAGGAAAGGGAAGAGAGAGGAGTGGAAAGGCAGGGAAGAGAAAGAGAGGAATGAGGAGAGGAGGGGAAGACAAAGAGAGAGTGGAGAGGAAGAGAGGATAAGAGAGAGGGGTAGAGAGGAAAGGAGGATAAAGAGAGAGGGGTGGAGAGGAAGAGAGGATAAAGAGAGAGAGGTAGAGAGGAAAGGAGGATAAAGAGAGAGGGGTGGAGAGGAAGAGAGGATAAAAAGAGAGGGGTGGAGAGGAAAGGAGGATAAAGAGAGAGGGGTGGAGAGGATAAAGAGAGAGGGGTGGAGAGGAAGAGAGGATAAAGAGAGAGGGGTAGAGAGGAAAGGAGGATAAAGAGAGAGGGGTGGAGAGGAAGAGAGAATAAAGAGAGAGGGGTGGAGAGGAAAGGAGGATAAGAGAGGGGTAGAGCGGAAGAGAGGATAAAGAGAGAGGGGTAGAGAGGAAAGGAGGATAAAGAGAGAGGGATGGAGAGGAAAGGAGGATAAAGAGAGAGGGGTGGAGTGGAAGAGAGGATGAAGAGAGAGGGGTGGATCAGAAGAGCGGATAAGAGAGAGGGGTGGAGAGGAAATGAGGATAAAGAGAGAGGGGTGGAGAGGAAGAGAGGATAAAGAGAGAGGGGTAGAGAGGAAAGGAGGATAAAGAGAGAGGGGTGGAGAGGAAGAGAGGATAAAGAGAGAGGGGTGGAGAGGAAGAGAGGATAAAGAGAGAGGGGTAGAGAGGAAAGGAGGATAAAGAGAGATGGGTGGAGAGGAAGAGAGGATAAAGAGAGAGGGGTGGAGAGGAAGAGAGGATAAAGAGAGAGGGGTGGAGAGGAAGAGAGGATTAAGAGAGAGGGGTAGAGAGGAAAGGAGGATAAAGAGAGAGGGGTGGAGAGGAAGAGAGGATTAAGAGAGAGGGGTAGAGAGGAAAGGAGGATAAAGAGAGAGGGGTGGAGAGGAAGAGAGGATTAAGAGAGAGAGGTGGAGAGGAAGAGAGGATTAAGAGAGAGGGGTGGAGAGGAAGAGAGGATAAAGAGAGAGGGGTGGAGAGGAAGAGAGGATTAAGAGAGAGGGGTAGAGAGGAAATGAGGATAAAGAGAGAGGGGTGGAGAGGAAGAGAGGATTAAGAGATAGGGTGGAGAGGAAGAGAGGATTAAGAGAGAGGGGTGGAGAGGAAGAGAGGATAAAGAGAGAGGGGTGGAGAGGAAGAGAGGATAAGAGAGGGGTGGAGAGTAAAGGAGGATAAAGAGAGAGGGGTGGAGAGGAAGAGAGGATAAAGAGAGAGGGGTGGAGAGGAAGAGAGTATAAAGAGAGAGGGGTAGAGAGTAAAGGAGGATAAAGAGAGAGGGGTGGAGAGGAAGAGAGGATAAAGAGAGAGGGGTGGAGAGGAAGAGAGGATAAAGAGAGAGGGGTGGAGAGGAAGAGAGGATTAAGAGAGAGGGGTAGAGAGGAAAGGAGGATAAAGAGAGAGGGGTGGAGAGGAAGAGAGGATTAAGAGAGAGGGGTAGAGAGGAAAGGAGGACAAAGAGAGAGGGATGGAGAGGAAGAGAGGATTAGAGAGAGGGGTAGAGAGGAAGAGAGGATAAAGAGAGAGGGGTGGAGAGGAAGAGAGGATAAAGAGAGAGGGGTGGAGAGGAAGAGAGGATAAGAGAGGGGTGGAGAGGAAGAGAGGTTAAAGAGAGAGGGGTGGAGAGGAAGAGAGGATAAGAGAGAGGGGTAGAGAGGAAAGGAGGATAAAGGGAGAGGGGTGGAGAGGAAGAGAGGATAAAGAGAGAGGGGTGGAGAGGAAGAGAGGATAAGAGAGAGGGGTAGAGAGGAAAGGAGGATAAAGGGAGAGGGGTAGAGAGAAGAGGAAGGGAAAGAGAGGAGTGGAAAGGAAGGGAAGATAACGAGAGACAGTTGGCGAGGAAGGAAACGGAAAGAGAGGAGGCTTAACCTGGTCTACGTTAGACATGGAGAAACGAGCTGGTGAAAACATGGCCTGAAAATAGACAAATAGACATAATTATACATTATGTACCATGTGACTGTTGAAATGGTTTTCATTGTGTCCTAAAAAAAAGTAAGAAAGAGAGAGGGGTGGAGAGAAAGGGAAGGGAAATAGAGAAGGTGGGTGAGGAAGGGTAGAGAAAGAGAGAGGAATGGAGATGAAGGGAAGAGAAAGAGGGGGTGGTGAGGAAGTGAAGTTAAAGAGAGAAGAGTGGAAAGGAAGGACAGATCAAAAGAGAGGGGTGGAGAAGAAAGGAACGGGAAAGAGAGAGAAGTGGAGTGGACGGGAAGATTAAAAGAGAGGAATGGAGTGGAAGGGAAGATTAAAAGAGAGGAATAGAGTGGAAGGGAAGATTAAAAGAGAGGAATGGAGTGGAAGGGAAGATTAAAAGAAAGGAGTGGAGTGGAAGGGAAGATTAAAAGAGAGGAATGAAGTGGAAGGGAAGAACCCCCACTAACAAATCAAGATCAGCCCTTCCCTCACCGATCCACATGATCCACAATCTCATTCTAGGGCTGCTCCTTATTAACCCATTGTATGTAGTATAGACTATATGGAATTGTTTTAAGAAGGTCATACCAAGGATCATTAAGACCCCTTGAAGTACACCAAAAATATATGTAAAATGTATTTGGCCTCAATGCTATAAGTCCATCCAAACGCACTGAGTAACAGATTCACTACATGGGAACAACACATTTCCCCCCCAAAAAAATCTAAAGGAAGCTTGTTCCTTACAAACCACTTAATGTAAATGTACATTACATAGGCTGGTCATCTAGGTTTGTACCTGTAGACTTTCTATCACCACAAAGAAAAACAATGCACAATAAAGTAATTATGTACATTGAGACATGAAGTGGTTTATGTTTCTGCAGTGATAATGTGGCTCAGCTGGTAGTGCATGGTGCTTGCAAAGCTAGGGCTATGGGTTTGATTCCCACGGGGGAGCAGTATGAAAACGTTTAAAAAATGGATGCACTCACTACTGTAAGTTCTGCTGCATAAAAGGAATGAATATACAATTTCAGGTTTCACCAAGAAATACATTGCATTTGCTAGTATTTCAAGAAACTGGAAAACTTATATCCAGCAAGTATTTTTATATCCCACAGGTATTATCAGATTAACGGTTTTGTGCAGATAATTATCAGACTCAAGCTACAAGCGCTCCCTCCCCCAAACTACTTCCTGAGGCTGTATGTTTTTCCATGGTAGAAGTGGTCAGAAAGTGCTCAAAGATTACCAATTTTGTTATACCCCAACCTACCATGAAACATCCATGCACACCCATGTGTGTGTATGTCTGTGGTGTGTGTACACTCGTGTGTGTAAGTCTGTGGTGTGTGTACCCACGTGTGTGTATGTCTGTGCTGTGTGTACACACGTGTGTGTATGTCTGTGGTGTGTGTACCCACGTGTGCTTGTGAAATACGGAGAGAAAGAGGGATACTACTGTTGTTTTGCACCACACCAACTCCATCATCAAGTTTGCTGACGACATTACAGTGAGTAATGATGAGTCAGTCTATAGGGAGCAGATAACTGAACTGGCATTGTGGTGCCAAGACAACTTCTCCTTCAACGTCAGCAAAACAAAGCAGTTGATTGTTGACTTCAGGAAGCAAAGGAGGGGAAATGCTCCGATCAACATCAACGGAACTGTAGTAGAGCGAGTCAGCAGCTTTATGTTCCTAGACGTCCACATCCCCGTGGACTTGGCATGGATCAACAACACCACCACTCTTGTCAAGAGGGAGCAACAGTGTCTCTACATCCTAAGGCGGCTGAAGAAATTCAGCATGCCACCACGGTTTCTCTCCAAAACTACCGCTGCACCATCCGTCGACAACTGCAAGGACCTGCAGGGTGATGGTGAAGACGGCCTAGTAGATCACTGGGACCGTGCTCCCACCAATCCAGGACATCTACTCGAAACGGTGCCTGAGGAAGGCCCAGAGTATCATCAAGGACCCCACACACCCCAGCCATGAGCTGTTTACTACTTTACCATGGGGCAGATGGTATTGGAACACGAGGTCTGATACCAACAGGTTCAGACACCGTTTCTATCTACAAGCCATCAGACTGCTGAAAACTTGAACTGGACTGACCACCTGCTCTGATTCTCCACACCTTAGCAAACATGCACTCACTCATGCCCACCCCCATACAAACATGCTACATAAACATCACAACTGCTGCTACCAGACTCCTATTATGATTGCTAAACACTCCCCAAAACATGTGTAAATATTGGACTATAAATTGTGCCTTCCTGTATTATACATATGCTAAAATGTTTATTTTATTATACTGAACAATTTACTTTTGTTCTTATTCTTATCTTTAATTATTTCTTATTGTTGTTGCATTGTCCAGAAGGAACCTTCAAGCAAGCAATTCATTGGACGGTGTATACCATGTGTATCCTGTATATCTGACCAATAAAACTTAAAACATGAACATTTTAAAGTGAACTCTCCATTGACTAAAAAATCAAAATCAAACCAAATGTTATTAGTCTCATGCTTAGTAAAGAACAGGTGTAGACTAACAGTGAAATGCTCACTTACGGGCCTTTCCCAACAATGCAGAAAGATAAATAATAGAACAATTATAACACAAGGAATAAATACCCAATGAGTAACAATAACATGGCTATATACACGGGGTACCAGTACCAAGACGATATGCAGGGGTACAAGGTATGTAGATATGTACAAACAGTGCACACCGGAAAGTATTCAGCAAAGGTGGACCAAGTCATTGTTTTACAAGTCACAAGTAAGTCTCATATCTTAGCACTCAAGTCCCAAGTCAAGACAGGCAAGTCCGAGTCAAGTCTCAAGTCAAGACCGACAAGTTCCAAGTCAAGTCTCAAGTCCTAAACTTTGAGTTTCGAGTCCTAAACAAGTCATGATGTGCTCTTCATCAAATGTAACACCAGTTCATATTTTTAACAAGAGTAATAGTTAGCATATTAAATGTACGCAAATCATGAATGCTTTTAAAAATGTATATATTTATTACTTTCCAAATAAACTTTATAATTCCATGGAAATACATGGGTAGCCATGAGAAAGACATCAATATGACAACAAAAACAAAATATTTTGCTCTCTCTCTCTCTCTCTCTCTCTCTCTAGGTGTACTCTAGACACCTAAAACAATCCTGCCATAAAGTTACAATAATTTATTAAAAGGCACATCAAAACAACTGCTACTGAACTTCAAGTAGACCTACAATTTGAACGCTGACCTGAATGTCTGAGAAACAAATACAGATCCCATAACCTGAACAGTGTGTGTGTGTGTGTGTGTGTGTGTGTGTGTGTGTGTGTGTGTGTGTGTGTGTGTGTGTGTGTGTGTGTGTGTAATGCATTAACAGTTTAATTTTTCCTCTTATCTCAGGCCCCTATGATGCATTGCATTTGCAAAAGACCAAATTCGATTAAAGTCTGTCAGTCATTTGTGCACGATGAGGCCACCATGGCTGAAGACAATCTCCACCGGAACACTGGAGGCAGGCACTGCCAAGACCCTGATGGCCACTCGGGACAGTGAAGGAAGAGCCTTCCTGTTCATTGCCCAGAACAAGAGGGCATTTTGCCTCTTACAGTATGCTGCAAACAGCCCTTCTTCTTGTCCAAGTCTATGGTCCTCTCGCTCTTCCTCATCAACAAGAGGCACAGCTTACTCTGTCCCTGCAGCATCTTGCAGAATCAGTTCTGGCAAAACATGTAAAAGCATAGCAGAACCAAACAGGCTGGTATTAGAGTATTGGTGATGCAGTGGGTTAAACTGAAAAAGTATTATTGTTGCAGTCAATTGGATTAAATGCGATAAAGATACATTAAACTCAATAATATTTACCTTCCACTCTTTGTGCCACCTCCTCCTTGACCTCCTCCTTGACCAGCACATGGTGCTCCACCCACATCAGAGGAAAGGACGGATCCAAGGCAGCTGCTTTGAGGTATCTGAAAAGGGGGCAGACTGGATCTGAAAAGGGGGCAGTGATTCCATATTGTGTCCTGGCTGTTTTCACATTGATGAAGATTCCAAATCCAAATCTTTTGTTCAGGGATTCCTGGAGACTTCTGACCAGGCCGCTCAGGAAATGGACTTCAGGCTTCTGCTGCTCCAGGTGGTGATTCAGGGACAGGACAGAGGGAACAACAGAACTGATTGTGACTATCTTCTCACCCTGTTCCTAATCTGTTGTTTCTCCAAATTGCTTCAGGATGTCCACCAACTCCTTCAACTTATTCCACTCCTGTACTGTGAACAGCCTTTTCTAGAACATTCCAGAGCTTTAGATGGTCACATTGGATAACTGCCTTCACTTGTCTCAGTGTTGAGTTCCATCTTGTGTTGACAGCAGCAGGGATGCCTCTTTCCCTGAATTCAGCCTCAAACACCTCTTTGAATGTTGTGCTTGTATGCAGTAGTGAGCTGCTTTTTGATAACTTTGAAAGAGAAGGAGTCATCACTTTGTTTCTTTCAAGCCATCTCCCACCATCAGCTGGAGAGTGTGGGCAAAACACCGAAAGCGCTGTTTTCTTTGCAATAGCAGCATCCACTGTTTGCTGGTCTTCCAGGGTTAGGTCATTCCAGAGCTCTGGGTCATCAAGGTGTTCTGCATCATGCATTTCATCTTAATGTTCAATGGGGAAGCACGCCGTGAATGCTTTTCTCATGTTGGCAGCATTGTCACTAATGATATATTCCAATTTATCTTTGATGCTGTACTCATCACATTTGGCCTCAAATTGCTCACAGATTCTTTCGGCCGTGTGTGGGACTTTAAAGTGGTCACAAGCCAGGAGATTCCATACAGTGCACAGTGACACCAAGGAACCCCCTCATCTTTCGGTCAGACCAAATGTCCACTGTGACTGAAACATGGTCTGTGTTGCTCAACTGAGTTTCAGTTTTGAACGTCTCTCGTAGCGAGGTTGTCTACTTTTGATGTCAATGTTCTGTGACACACTGGGCTGTACTTACTGTCAACCACTGACAGAAAGTGACGAAAACTCTTGTTTTCCACAATAGACAGAGGCAAGTTGCAATCGATAACCAGGTCGGACAGTATTGCGTTGTTGATAGCTTTCTGCTGTGCATGATTCATGCTGTACTGCCCTACATGGGTGTCCATGAACTGTGAGATTGGAGACAGTTATGGTTCACTTGTGACACTTTTGTTCATCTGGTATTGTTCAAATCTGTAAGAGGTAAGCATATTAAACTGTAAAAGGGGGAGGAAATAATTGAGTAGCGGCAGTAGCACAGCACCGCGATGGGGCGCAATCGGGCAATGTAGGCTTGTACACAATTGCCCAACCTTAACACAGACACACACACACACCCTCTCTGTGTGTGGTTACAGTAGGCTAACATACAGTGGGGCAAAAAAGCATTTAGTCAGCCACCAATTGTGCAAGTTCTCCCACTTAAAAAGATGAGAGAGGCCTGTAATTTTCATCATATGTACACTTCAACTATGACAGACAAAATGAGAGAAAAAAATCCAGAAATCACATTGTAGGATTTTTTATGAATTTATTTGCAAATTATGGTGGAAAATAAGTATTTGGTCAATAACAAAAGTTTATCTCAATACTTTGTTATATACCCTTTCTTGGCAATGACAGAGGTCAAACGTTTTCTGTAAGTCTTCACAAGGTTTTCACACACTGTTGCTGGTATTTTGGCCCATTCCTCCATGCAGATCTCCTCTAGACCAGTGATGATTGGGGTTGTTGCTGGGCAACACGGACTGTCAACTCCCTCCAAAGATTTTCTATGGGGTTGAGATCTGGAGACTGGCTAGGCCACACCAGGACCTTGAAATGCTTCTTACGAAGCCACTCCTTCGTTGCCCGGGCGGTGTGTTTGGGATCATTGTCATGCTGAAAGACCCAGCCACATTTCATCTTCAATGCCCTTGCTGATGGAAGGAGGTTTTCACTCAAAATCTCACGATACATGGCCCCATTCATTCTTTCCTTTACACGGATCAGTCGTCCTGGTCCCTTTGCGGAAAACAGCCCCAAAGCATGATGTTTCCACCCCCATGCTTCACAGTAGGTATGGTGTTCTTTGGATGCAACTCAGCATTCTTTGTCCTCCAAACACGACAAGTTGAGTTTTTACCAAAAAGTTATATTTTGGTTTCATCTGACCATATGACATTCTCCCAATCTTCTTCTGGATCATCCAAATGCTCTCTAGCAAACTTCAGACGGGCCTGGACATGTACTGGCTTAAGCAGGGGGACACGTCTGGCACTGCAGGATTTGAGTCCCTGGCGGCGTAATGTGTTACTGATGGTAGGCTTTGTTACTTTGGTCCCAGCTCTCTGCAGGTCATTCACTAGGTCCCCCCGTGTGGTTATGGGATTTTTGCTCACCGTTCTTGTGATCATTTTGACCCCACGGGGTGAGATCTTGCGTGGAGTCCCAGATCGAGGGAGATTATCAGTGGTCTTGTATGTCTTCCATTTCTTAATAATTTATCCCACAGTTGATTTCTTCAAACCAAGCTGCTTAACTATTGCAGATTCAATCTTCCCAGCCTGGTGCAGGTCTACAATTTTGTTTCTGGTGTCCTTTGACAGCTCTTTGGTCTTGGCCATAGTGGAGTTTGGAGTGTGACTGTTTGAGGTTGTGGACAGGTGTCTTTTATACTGATAACAAGTTCAAACAGGTGCCATTAATACAGGTAACGAGCAGAGGACAGAGGAGCCTCTTAAAGAAGAAGTTACAGGTCTGTGAGAGACAGAAATCTTGCTTGTAGGTGACCAAATACTTATTTTCCACCATCATTTGCAAAAAAATTCATTAGAAATCCTACAATGTGATTTTCTGGATTTTTTTCTCATATTGTCTGTCAGAGTTGAAGTGTACCTATGATGTAAATTACAGGCCTCTCTCATCTTTTTAAGTGGGAGAACTTGCACAATTGGTGGCTGACTAAATACCTTTTTGCCCCACTGTATGTCAATGGTTTTAGGAAGTAACAGTAATAGTAACATCAGGCAGGATTTAGGCTACCAACTGCCTAGCCAGTTGTAGCAAAATTTTTTGTGCAATCATGTTCCTGCACTGACTGACTGTGTGGAGACTCAATGATTTAACGTTGCGTTAGCCTACATGCTACACTAGCAAAGTTATACAGTGGGGGAAAAAAGTATTTAGTCAGCCACCAATTATGCAAGTTCTGTAACTTGGAAAGTATATCTGTCAAGTTTCCGTCCAATGCGTTGTGAATATGATATGAAAAATTATGAAAGGATTTTAGTTAAGATTGGAATGGGATTTTAGGAGGGTAAAATAATCTATCTGCTATAAACTGTTCATAGTAAGTAGCAATGCCCCAAATTAGGTCAGAGAGTGTGTTAGACTGATGGAACAATCCCCTTTTGACAAGAGTGCATAAAAGGCATTGCCAACTAAATTAACATCAGACCAGGAAACGTGTGTCAGTAGCTACATGTTTGAAATGGGACAGAACTTTGAACCTCAACACGAGGTGAAGAAATAAACTCACCTTCGTTTAGACAAGAGAGACGGCGAGCTGCAGCTCATGTCCTTCGTGGGCCTGAATCCTGAATAGTCAACACAATGTGTAGGTGAGAAGCTCACCTCCCAGACAAATCACTGAGACAGCTCATTAGCTGTCTTGAGTCAGATATCGAGGAAAGTGACTCTAACAAGGACCATCCTACTACGCTTCAAACCATCCCATCCTACTACGAGTCTCAAATCACCGTATTCTCCGACTATCATCTCCAATGGAAATTGTTGATATAGCTAGCTGTCTTCCAGAGTGAACAACAGTGTAAGAGATGGGAAAGGGGTGACCCCTTTCAGACAATCAGCGCCATACAGCTTGCCACTGGAAGGACAACAACCTTCCTAAAGAGGACTGGTTCCGACCGGACAAAGGAACCCACACGTAAATAAGTTAATGACTTCTTATTCCAACCGGGCAGCGGTTCGTGTGCAAACTATATGATTAATTTGAGAATAGTTCTGAAATGTATTGGTGATAAGTGTCTTTTTCACTCTCTCTCTCTCCCTCTCCATGTCGTGATGGGGAAAGCCACCATATTGTAAAAGTCCGCTAGGGACCTTTGACTCATGTATTAAGTGTGTATGTTATCCTGTTTTCTCATTTTAGTTAGCTAGTAAATAAATAATTAAACCAATTAGTGTTGCACTGAATCATGAGTAAGGCTGGGTTCTTTGCAGATGCATGAGGTTACGATTGTTCAGAATGATGGTATGATAATCCATTTAAAAATAGCAGCCCAGTTTACCAACCCCCAAATGTGTTCTAGAATCAATTTTAGTATTTCAAAATCCAGTGAAGTTATTTTTTCTACGACCGGTACCAAGGCCCTTTGTAGGGTCATGTGAAGGTTTTCACTTTCACTCAATTTCCACTTAATAAGATGACTGTTTATTGATGAAATCGATACAAACCTTGTAGAGTTTAATTTGGGAGATGGTAACTCTTTAATCAATCTCTTCTGTGGTGACCCAAATCCTAATGATTTAATTGTTACACGATTATTTTAATCAGGTAACAATTAAACATAGTTAGTGGATGAAATAAATAACAGTCATCAGATTAATGAAAGTAAAGCCACAACATAACAAAGGGTCTGAATACATTTGCAATTCTGGGGTATTGTGTGTAGATTGCCGATGAAAAAAAATGCTGTAACGTAACAAAATGTTAAAAAAGTCTAGTTGTCTGAATACTTTCCAAAGGTAGGGGTAAAGTGACTAGGCAACAGGATATGTAATAATCAGTAGCAGCAGCATATGTGTTGAATCAAAAGAGTTAGTGCAAAGAGGGTCAATGCATATTCCGGGTAGAAATTTGGAAAGCTACTTAGTAGTCGTATGGCTTGTGGGTAGAAACTGTTCAGGGTCTTGTTGAGACCAGACTTGGTGCATCGGTACAGCTTGCAGTGCCGTAGCAGAGAGAAAAGTCTGTGACTTGGGTGACTGGAATATTTGACCATTTTTAGGGCCTTCCTATGACACAACCTGGTATAGAGGTCCTGGATGGCAGAGAGCTTGGCCCCAGGAATGTACTGGGCCGTACGCACACTACTCTCTGTAGCACATTGCACTGTATAACTTTTTGAGGATCTGAGGGCCCATCTCCTGAGGCGAAGAGGCATTGTCGTGCCTTCTTTACGACTGTGTGGACCATGTTAATTCCTTAGTGATTTGGACACGGAGAAACTTAAGCTCTCGACAAACTCCACTAGAGCTCCTGTAAATGTGGATGTGGGCGTGCTTGGTTCTTCGTTTCATGTAGTACACGATCAGCTTCTTTGTCTTGCTGATACTGAGGGAGAGGTTATTGTCACTGACCTCCTCTCTATAAGCGGTCTCATCATCGTCGGTGATCAGGCCTACCACAGTCGTGTCGTCAGAAAACGTAATGATGGTTTTGGAGTTGTGTGCGGCCATGCAGTTATGGGTGAACAGTGAATATAGGAGGGGACTAAGAATGCACCCCTAAGGGGCCTCGTGTTGAGGGTCAGCGTGGCGGATGTGTTGTTGCCTACCTCACTACCTGGGTGCGGCCCATCAGCAAGTCCAGGATCCAGTTTCAGAGAGAGGTGTCCTGCTCTTAGTGATGAGCTTGGAGGGCACTATGGTGTTGAACGCTGAGCTGTAGTATATGAACAACATTCTCACATAGGTGTTCCTCTTATCCAGGTGGGAGATGGCAGTGTGGAGTGCAATGGAGATTGCATGATCTGTGGATCTGTTGGGGCAATATGTAAATTAGAGTGGGTCCTGTGTGTCTGGGATGATGGTGTTGATGTGAGCCATGACCGGCCTTACAAAGCATTTCATGGCTACAGATGTGAGTGCTACAGGGCGATAGTAATTTAGTCAGTTTACCTTGGCGTTCTTGGGCACAGGGACTGTGGTGGTCTCCTTGAAACATGTAGGTATTACAGACTGGGTCAGGGACAGGTGGAAAATGTCAGGAGAGACACCCTCAAGCTGTTCAGCGCATGCTCTGAGTACGTGTCCTGGTAATCTATCTGGCCCCCGGCTTGTAAATGTTTAAAGGTCCTACTCACATCGACTATGAAGAGGGAGATCACACAGTCATCCGGAACTACTGGTGCTCTCATGCATGGTTCAGTGTTGCTTGCCTCGAAGCGAGCATAGAAGAGCTTGAGCATAGAAGGCATTTAGCTCTACTGGTAGGCTTGTATCACTGGGAAGCTCGCGGAAGGGTTTGCCTTTGTAATCTGTGTTAGTTTGCAAGCCCTGCCACATCCAACGAGCGTCAGAGCTGGTGTAGTAAGAGTCGATCTTAGTTCTCCACTGATGCTTTGCCTGTTTGATTGCTTGTCGGAGGTCGTAGTGGGATGAGTGTACCGGTCCTTGAAAGCGGCAGCTCTAGCCTTTAGGAATGAGTTTGGGAAACCCTGGGTTAGCTAAACCTGGCCTTCTACCTACTCTCCTCCTCACCTCTCCTCCCTCTGCTTTAATTTATTACAGTCCAAGATCAGGATGAACCACCAGAGAGAAGACGAATTAGGACTCAGGACTTCATTCTTTATTATTCTGATTATAACAGTGGTCAGTCTTGTCCCCTTCTTTTCAGGACGTACCCTTGTTTTCAGGCCAGGCCTGGTCTTTTTAAGAAGTTGCCTTCTTATTCATTCATTCCCTGTGTTGACAGGTTGGAGAGCTGAGTTGCCAATCAAACACCCAACCCTGGACCATTAATTTTTCCCTCTTGCCCTCTGTTTGTTACCAGAATCCGTCTCTCTGAGGACAATGGAACAAAAGGGTGCTGGTCTGTTGAAGGGGTGGCGTTGGGTAGAGGGATGTGGAGGGATGGGTGGATGGATGTACTATAGGGAGCTAATGGTGTAACCCCTCCATTCTCTGCCCTCTCAAAGCCCAGCTGAGGGGTTAATGGTGGGTTGAATACCTGGTCCGGACCTTTTTCTGAGGCTGCAGTAAAGGTGGAGATGGGGCTCTCTTTGTGGCCATTGTGTCAAAGTGCAGAGACATACAAAGGGAGATTAAATAAAGCTCTGGGTTTACCTCTATAAGGAGAGACAGGGAATGGTCAGATTTTTCATGTGCACTGGGATGTGTGTCCTCTATTAGATCCCACTATCGTAAATATTAATTCTGTAAATGACAATATGTGAACTAAGCATTTACCTAATAGTTTTAGGAACAATTAATCATTCCATATTTAGTTACATGTGATTAAGAATACTCAATTCCATTAATTTTCATTCCCAATTTAACTCGACATTAACCCATAAGACTCTAAGCCCTGTCTAAGGTGGGAGAGGGGGGTTCTACAAAGCTATATGGAATTGTGCTAATTAAGAAGGTCAAACCAAGGATCATTTAGCGATTTCATTAAGAATAAAAATTAAAAATATATATTAAAAATAATTATTTGATGAAAAAAATGCTTTGGCCTTACTGCTATTAGCCCATCCAAATGCACTGAATAACAGATGCACTACATGGAACAACAGATAGTCCCACCAAATTTATTTTTTTAAGTGTCTGTCCTACAGTTGAAGTCGGGAAGTTTACATACACCTCAGCCAAATACATTTAAACTCAGTTTTTCACAATTCCTGACATTTAATCATAATAACAATTCCCTGTCTTACGTCAGTTAGGATCACCAGTTAATTTTAAGAATGTGAAATGTCAGAATAAAATTAGAGAGAATGATTTATTTCAGCTTTTATTTCTTTCATCACATTCCCAGTGAGTCTGAAGTTTACATATGCTCAATTAGCATTTGGTAGCATTGCCTTAAAATTGTTTAACTTGGGTCAAATGTTTTGGGAAGCCTTCCACAAGGATCGCACAGTAATTTGGGTGAATTTTGGCCCATTCCTCCTGACAGAGCTTGTGTAACTGAGTCAGGTTTGTAGGCCTCCTTGCTCGCACACGCTTTCTCAGTTCTGCCAACAAATGTTCTATAGGATTTAGATCAGGGCTTTGTGATGGCCACTCCAATACCTTGACTTTGTTGTCCTTAAGCCATTTTGCCACAACTTTGGATGTATGCTTGTGGTCAATATCCATTCGGAAGACCCATTTGCGACCAAGCTTTAACTTCCTGACTGATGGCTTGAGATATTGCTTCAATATATCCACATAATTTCCATCCTCATGATGCCATCTATATTGTGAAGTGCACCAGTCCCTCCTGCAGCAGAGCACCCGGACAACATGATGCTGCCACCCCTGTAATTCACGGTTGGTATGGTGTTCTTCGGCTTGCAAGCATTCCCCTTTTTCCCCCAAACATAACGATGCCCATTATGGCCAAACGGTTCTATTTTTGTTTCATCAGACCAGAGGACATTTCTCCAAAAAGTACAATCTTTGTCCGCATGTGCAGTTGCAAACCCTAGTCTGGCTTTGCTATGGCGGTTTTGGAGCAGTGGCTTCTTCCTTTCTGAGTGGCCTTTCACGTTATGTCGATATTGGACTTGTTTTACTGTGAATATACAGTGGGGAGAACAAGTATTTGATACACTGCCGATTTTGCAGGTTTTCCTACTTACAAAGCATGTAGAGGTCTGTAATTTTTATCATAGGTACACTTAAACTGTGAGATGTTTAAGTAATTCATTTGCATTTTATTGCATGACATAAGTATTTGATACATCAGAAAAGCAGAACTTAATATTTTGTACAGAAACCTTTGTTTGCAATTACAGAGATCATACGTTTCCTGTAGTTCTTGACCAGGTTTGCGCACACTGCAGCAGGGATTTTGGCCCACTCCTCCATACAGACTTTCTCCAGATCCTTCAGGTTTCGAGGCTGTCGCTGGGCAATACGGACTTTCAGCTCCCTCCAAAGATGTTCTATTGGGTTCAGGTCTGGAGACTGGCCACTCCAGGACCTTGAGATGCTTCTTACGGAGCCACTCCTTAGTTGCCCTGGCTGTGTGTTTCGGGTCGTTGTCATGCTGGAAGACCCAGCCACGACCCATCTTCAATGCTATTACTGAGGGAAGGAGGTTGTTGGCCAAGATCTCGCGATACATGGCCCCATCCATCCTCCCCTCAATATGGTGCAGTCGTCCTGTCCCCTTTGCAGCTCTCTTCAGGTCATTGACCAGGTCCTGGCGTGTAGTTCTGGGCTGATCCCTCACCTTCCTCATGATCATTGATGCCCCACGAGGTGAGATCTTGCATGGAGCCCCAGACTGAGGGTGATTGACCGTCATCTTGAACTTCTTCCAGTTTCTAATAATTGCGCCAACAGTTGTTGCCTTCTCACCAAGCTGCTTGCCTATTGTCCTGTAGCCCATCCCAGCCTTGTGCAGGTCTACAATTTAACCCTGATGTCCATACACAGCTCTCTGGTCTTGGCCATTGTGGAGAGGTTGGAGTCTGTTTGATTGAGTGTGTGGACAGGTGTCTTTTATGCAGGTAACGAGTTCAAACAGGTACAGTTAATACGGGTAATGAGTGGAGAACAGGAGGGCTTCTTAAAGAAAAACTTACAGGTCTGTGAGAGCCGGAATTCTTACTGGTTGGTTGGTGATCAAATACTTATGTCATGTAATAAAATGCAAATGAATTACTTAAAAATCATACAATGTGATTTTCTGGATTTTTGTTTTAGATTCCGTCTCTCACAGTTGAAATGTACCTATGATAAACATTACAGACCTCTACATGCTTTGTAAGTAGGAAAACCTGCAAAATCGGCAGTGTATCAAATACTTGTTCTCCCCACTGTAGATACTTTTGTACCTGTTTCCTCCATCTTCACAAGATCCTTTGCTGTGGTTCTGGGATTGATTTGCACTTTTCGCACAAAGGTACGCTCATCTCTAGGAGAACGAACGCGTCTCCTTCCTGAGCAGTATGACGGCTGGGTGGTCCCATGGTGTTTATACTTGTGTACTATTGTTTGTACAGATAAACGTGTTTGGAAATTGCTCCCAAGGATGAACCAGACTTGTGGAGGTCTACAATTTTTTTTCTGAGGTCTTGGCTGATTTCTTTTGATTTTCACATGATGTCACGCAAAGAGGCACTGAGTTTGAAGGTAGGCCTTGATATACATCCACAGGTACACCTCCAATTGACTCGAATTCTGTTAATTAGCCAATCAGAAGCTTCTAAAGCCATGACATCATTTTCTGGAATTTTCCAAGCTGTTTATAAGCACAGTCAATTTAATGTATGCAAACTTCTAACCCAATGGAATTGTGATACAGTGAGTTATAAGTGAAATAATCTGTCTGTAAACAATTGTTGGAAAATGTACTTGTGTCATGCATAAAGTAGATGTCCTAACCGACTTGCCAAAACTATAGTTTGTTAACAATACATTTGTGGAGTGGTTGAAAAACGAGTTTTAATGACTCCAACCTAAATGTATGTAAACTTCCGACTTCAACTGTATATCTGAGAGCCCAGCTGAGGGGTTAATGGTGGGTTGAGTGCCTGGTCTGGCCCTTTTTCTTAGGCTGCAGTAAAGGTGGAGATGGGGCTCTCTTTGTTGCCATTGTTTCAAAGTGCAGAGACATACGAATGGGAGATTATTAGGAGAGACAGGGAATGTTCACGTTTTTCATGTACACTGGGGTGTGTGTCTGTGGGGCAGGTATGAATAGGATTTGACACATTACAATGCTAGGACCCGAGGATACATGTTGGACATTTACAGTAAATCAAGGTTCTTCATCATTCTCCATAAGTCCTCTAATGGATCCCACCATCGTAGAAATGAATTCTTAAATTACAATATGTGAAGTAAGCATAGGCCGAATAGTTTTACTAATAATGAATAATTCCATGTTAAGTTACATGTGATTAAGAATCCATAATTCCATTAATTTGCATTCCCAATTTAACTAGACTTTAATATCACCCTCGGATTACATCGTTTTAATGAAGTAAACACTGGTAGGAATAATTAAAGGGTAATTTTCATGAATCAACTGATAATCATGATTCCCTGTTCTCTCCTACTTTAATTACATTGGTGTAACAAGGCCTCTTGCTGCATTCGTTAATGTAACCGATTATCTTTCCTCAGAGTAATACGGGGATTTTCTCATTTACTGTAAGAACATGAGGTTGAGTGTAGAGTGAGTAGAGCGTGTGTCGTCCCAATAGGTACCCTATCCCCTACGTAGTGCACTATTTTGTCCAGAGTCCTATGGGTCCTGGTCAAAAGTAGTGCACTGTATAGGAAATAGGGTGTCATTTGGGATGCATCTTGGCAGTCAGGCAGGAAGGCGCTGGCGCTGCAATCTGCTCCTAATAAGGTGATTACTTTCTTGACTATGTGTTAATAACCTCTGGAATCAATAAAGAGTGGAGGGAAGCTCGTTTCTCTCCCTCCACTCGCTCCAGGGAGAGGGTGGTTATGGGAATGGAGAGGGTGGTTATGGGAAGGTGTGAAGCACCACTACACTATGGGAAGATAGTTCTTAGTGGAAATATATTATGCTTAATGGTCTTATAGGATGGTCTAATAATTTTGAGTGTAACAATTACAGCTGTTCTTATGGGCAGGAGTGAAGCACTATTTATTACACTGTAGGGAAGAGATAGCAGAGTCAGAGTACATTATGCTTAGCACTAATAGTCATACAGGACATTAATTACACTTTATTTGTGGCTCAGTTGGTAGAACATGGCACTTGCAATGCAACGATTGTGGGTTCAATTACAGGGGCCACCCCTATGTAAAAATGTATGAACACCTGACTGTAAGCCAATTTGGATAAAAGCATCTGCTAAATGGCATAAATTATTTTATCAAATCAGGTTCTCACCATACTGATAGCATGTTGTCACAAAGTGACTTTCATATAAAAGAAGATTGAGTGTGAATTGCAACTTGTTAAACCAAGTGGGTCTATTGCATTAAATCCGGATCTTTCTTCCTACAACTCAATTATAATTTTCCACTGTGCTGCTTAGCCAAACTAACTCAACTTTAATACCACACGTGTACAGTACAATGGACAGACATGTCATTCAGTCTAGGGATTCAAAACGCTTTGTTCATTTATCTACCCAGCCTGTCTAGAAAGGAAAGTAGCTAAAGCACAAATCAAATTGGCTCTGCAGAGCTGAAGATCATCTCTAGCTAAATCACGTTGAACTTTGAAGTTGTGGAGAGGAGAAACGAGGAGAAAACTGATTAGCTAAAGCTCCCTCAGCATGAGGGAAATTAAAACCCTCTGAGATCTCCTCAGCCAGGGCCATGTGACAGGATATGTGTCCAAAATGGCACCCTGTTCGCTATATAGCGCACTACTTTTGACCAGAGCCCTATGGGGTAAATAGGGAAATGGTGACATTTGGGACGCAGGCAGAGTTTAGGGTCAGCATTTAAATAATCTCTCATTTACCTACCTGGAAATTGGACTGCTTTGTGCTCAATTGACGTGAGACAGGCCATTTCATGTCAGTGAGCGTATAAGGAAGGGATGGGTGGGTGGAGGGAGGGAGGGAGAAATGGAGGTGTACGTTGATTGTAGAAGTCCCTTTCATCTTCAGTCCCATTCCTTATTTCTCTTCTTTCTCTCTTCTCTTCTTTCTTCTGATTCAAGGATGTTGGTGGTGTTTGGCTTCCTTTGGGTCTGTTAGCTTTGCATTACAACCCGTTTCTCCTTCTGAAAACAAAGTGGTCAGCCTCATAGCAGAGAATTTTAAACCAACAACAGAACAGATCAAGAGCGTTTTCAGAGATGCTATTCTTCTTTTCATCTGGGTGTTAAATCCTTTTTCTCTTTTTGGCTTTTGTTGCTCGTATGGAGCCCCTCTACTTCTCTGTGCTACATCAAACACTCCCCGGTTTGTGGAGAAAGATAACATTTCAGATGTCAAGCAATGACAAAACAACAGGGTTTGTCTGTCTACTGTCTACTTTTCCTTCAGAAACTCACAGTGCTCTCTCTCAACATATCATTTCACAAGGGGAGTACCCCACTGTTTTTGGCTAGCTAACTGGGGCCTACAGGGGAGGTGACAACGGTCAGCTTACATAGATGCAGAGAGAAAGGAGAGGTTAAGTGAGACTGAAAGAAGCGCACACAGACAGAGACATTAAAAAGGCAGAGAGAAAGAGAAAGAAATGGACATGGGTGGAATATCGAAATATCTCCGCACCTCCTTCCCTTCTCCCCTCCTCCTCCCCTCCTCCTCTCTACCAAAGCTGTGGTGGTTATCTATCTGTTGAATGTTTGTTCCTCGTGTGTTTGAGGGGATTTGAGGGGACAGATTAACTAATCCCAATTTTGAACATGAATCAGCGTCCAGAGGCTTCCTGGATCCAGAAAGTCTTTCTTATGATAATGGTCCAATCAGAGTGGAGAAGCGGTCCGCTGATGAAAATGCCACTGAGCTTATCACAGTGGGACAGCTTGGTGCTGCGGTGGGGTGTGTGTGCATGTGTGTGTGTGAGAGGGAGACAGAGACACAGAGAGACAGAGAGAGAGTCTCTTGGGTGTTAGATTGAACAGGTGCTCGTGGGTGGGAGGTACAAGGGGTCTGCACTCCATGAGTTGCATGTGACCAATTCCTACTCTGGGCAGAGCTGTGTGTGTGTGTCACTCTTTGTCCATGCTAATTATAATAAGGATTTGATACCGAATGAATGGGTAAACAGCATGGGGGACAAGGTGGAAAGTAGTTCGCTATATACAGGTACAGAATAGGGTGCCATTGAGAACACATCCTCTTTCAGTACAGTGAAGGCATTAGGCCAGATTAGGTGGGAGGCAGGGGGCACTATCTGTCAGCCTGCAAGTTTGTCTGTCTGTCTGCTAATGTGCCAGTACCAGTGGAGAGACAGTGGCTGCAGGCCCACTGGACACACAGCTGTTACTGCTGCTGCTCTCTATGTAGGCTCACAGGCTCCATCCAACTGTAGATGGCATGTTTATAAAATGTGTGTGTGTATCTTTGTGTGCATCTATATTTACTCTTGTCTGTGAGTGTGATGGGGTGTGTCATCTTCTCTTCCTTTCCACCCTCCGCTCCTGAGCAACAGGGGATATTCCTTCCGAATGTGGCCATCCGTGCTGCTATCCCTCCTGTAGTTGCTAACCTTTCCCAGCCCTGCCTGGCTGCCTCCCTGTGCCCAGGGCTCAGTCCTAATATGAGGCCATTATCGCTGAGGAGTGCAGAGGTCTGAGCAGGGACTGAATGGAGATAAGAGCAGACTGCAGAGCTGCCAAAACACTTGTCAGACCCCAGGAATAACCACATTAAACTAGTGCTAGTCCCCGGTCTCTATATCTGTCTCCCCTCCCTCTCTCTCTCTACCTCCAGTGCTTCTCCCTTTTCTTTCACTCTCTCAATCTCCATCGCTCTCCTCCCTTCATTCACTCTTAGCCCCTTCCCCATTCTCTCTCTCCCGCCTTCTCTCCCCTTCTCTCATCTTTCCAGTGATGTCAGGCAGGCAGTGTCCAGGCCTCGTGGCACTGGCAGAGGGGAAAGAAAGTGGGACAGCCGAGGCCCTCGAGTCTGATGATTATGTGCCCCCCAGATATCAATCCCCCCCTCATCGCATTGGAATGGCATGTGGACTGTACCAGTACAGCAGAGCAGGAATCCATGCATGCGCTCACTTCTATATGTGTGTGTGTGCAAGTGTGTGTGTGTTTGTGTGTGCAAATGCAACATGGCCTCCATACTTAAAGATGAGAGCATGCATTATATTTACGACCCTGGGGTTGGTTTACATGGTTCACACACACCATGTGTGATATATTATTGTGTCATAATTACACACCACGTCATTAACAGTTAGACTTGCCCTTTCCAAGGAGAACATTAAAGACAAAAGTTTGCTAGGGTAAATGGTTGTTTGTATTAGAATGTCAACTATTGCACTTCTGTAGCTAAAGGTCAAGACATGCGATTTAAACACTCCTAACTCTAGCGGAGAATATGATGATTCATTTGTGTAGGAATGGACATGGACAAAGCTGGTTCTCTTTATCTAAAGGAAAAGTTCTGTTACCAAGTATTTCTGCGGTGAATGGACACTGTAGAGCAGAGCTCTGAGCTCATTTCAACTACATATAGCACTCTTTTTATTCTCCCCCTCTTTAATTCTCTGCTTCCCAATGTTCTCTTCAGAGCGTTTCGGGAACTTTAAATCCCCTTCTTCCTTTTACAAACTGAGAGAGAGAGAGAGAGAACGAGAGAGAGTGGAAAAGAGAGTGAGAGAGAGTGAAAGCGAGAATGCACTTTTGATGACTTTCATTTGTCCTGTCAGAGTTCGTTTGCATAGGCTAGGTTTTACACCACTAATAATAGCTATCACAGTGGGGATAATTCTTCTGGAGAAACTATAAAGTGGAATGAAGGAGAGCCACACATGGTGCTGAACGTCTTTGAACTGTCTCCCCCGTCTTACTGCTGTTATCAGCAGAACTCACAAAGCTGGGGCTCAACACTTTTGAGTAAAAGAGTCTTTACCCACACATGCACATAGCAGCATGCACACTTTGTGTGTGTGTCTGTAGGTGTGTGTATGTCTGTCTCTCTCTCTCTCTGTGTGTCTGTGGTTGTATATGAATGAGTGTTTGTGTGTGTGTGTGTGTGTGTGTGTGTGTGTGTGTGTGTGTGTGTGTGTGTGTGTGTGTGTGTGTGTGTGTGTGTGTGTGTGTGTGTGTGTGTGTGTGTGTGTGTGTGTGTGTGTGTAACTGTTCACGTGACTCAGACAGTTGGCCCTGATTAGGATCAAGCCCAGATGAAAAGGGAAGTGCTGTTTCAATGCTTCATGATTAGTCTGATAGATAAATGGATGCCAGCCAATGCTGTTGTTGGCACAGAAGACAGGTGTTTCACTGTCAGGACCGGTTTAATGGAACAGTGTGTGTGTGTGTGTGTGTGTGTGTGTGTGTGTGTGTGTGTGTGTGTGTGTGTGTGTGTGTGTGTGTGTGTGTGTGTGTGTGTGTGTGTGTGTCGTGTTGAGAGAAAGGATGCAGGTCTACAGTGTTTATTCGTCACACCCTGCCATGGCTGTCCCCTGAAGTTGGAGCACTCATTAATCACACTGCCTCAGTTTCCACACACACACACACAAACAAACGAACAAACAAGCGTATGCTTCTACCTGTGGCAGCATGCCAGAAGGACTGCCCATACGTGACAGAAGACCAGCCACTCAGGCCAGCCGCAGTCCCTGTCCCCTCCTACAACACATGTGACACCTGCCACAACGGGTCTGTCGATCAGTCAGAGTTACTGAAACCAATCCTCTTACACACCAGGCTCCAGTCACCCAAAACCCACCACTCCTCTGCCCTTACAGTCCCCTCAGTCATCCAAAACCTTCCACTCATAACCACCCTTACACCCACCGCCAGTCACCCAAAACCCCCACACTTTCAACCCCCCTCAGTCACCCAGTCCAGGAACTACAGTCAATCCGACAGGACACCTGGAGCTCTGAGCTCACTGAGTCCTGAGAGAAAACCACCATTAAAACCTTGAACACCATAGCTGCTCTCCATCTCCGCCCCTCTCTCCCCTCGCACACTAGAAGGGCCTTCTGATCACACAAACACACACACACACACACACACACACACACACACACACACACACACACACACACACACACCACCCTCCGCCCCGCCTCACCCAGACAACTCAGGGCGTCAACGCCTTGGGATAATCCTCATCAATCATCAATTACCTCACATCTTGATTTGTCAAGTCAAACATAAACATTTGTACACTTTTGCTTCATTGCACTCGCCCCCTCAAGCCCCCTTTTCTTTTCCGCTTTCAATACGGACCATTCTCTGCGGTGCTGCCCCATTTTATCACAGTACAGATGCACGTATCAGAGAGGGAGAGATAGAGAAAGAAAGAAAGTAAGAGTGAGAGTGAGCTTCTCAGCACAGTGCACTGTGGTCAAGGCCGCAAGCAGGTGTGAAAACAAGTAAGGTTTGGAGGGAGTGAGGGAGGGAGGAAGAGAAGGGAAAGGATGGAGGGAGGGGTAGCGTGTCCCTATGTTCCTGTTCAGGCTATGGGGCCCAGGATGTGGCTCCTTCATGCTGGAGGAGCCCATTAATCATTCCCATCCACAGACTGCCCCCCCCCCCCCCCCCCCCCCCACACACACACACACACACACAAACATGAGCATACACACACACGCCCGTCCGTGCATAAAAGCATGCATGCACACACACGTTGCCCTGAATCAATCCCAACACGCTTCACAATCACACCCATCTACCCACTCACCCATCATCTATCCATCCACCCATCCTGTGATAAGGCTTGCCAGTTTCTGACAAGCAGCAATCAAAGTAGCTTCTTCTGTTATTCTTTCTGCTGGCTGGCTAGCCAGATCGGGAGTGGCCAGAACAACAAATTACACAGGCAAAACAAACAGTAGAAAATGATAAATAAACTGTGAAATGTAATGGCGAGACAGAATGGAGGAATCTCAGAAGAAACAAGCCTGATTTGTCTACAAACACATTGTTCCATGACGGAGTACCCTGTTCACCTCAATGGGTGAGAGAGAGGAGAGCGGAAACTCTGTGATAACCTGACGGTGGTGTGTATGAGCTGAGAAGGCTTTTGTTTTTGGATCTGAGGTTTCTGTTGGATCATCCAGGCTGGTACTTAGGTAGCAAAATGCGCAGCAAATTGAATTGAAAAGGTACTGTCGAATATACGGTGCCTTCGGGAAGTATTCAGACCGCTTGACTTTTTCTACATTTTGTTAAGTACATTTTGTTACAGCCTTGTTCTAAAATTGTTTAAATTGTTTTTTTATTCTCATAAATCTACACACAATACCCAAAAATGACAAAGCAAAAACAGGTTTTTAGAAATTTTTCCTAATTTATAAAACAAATAATAATGGAATATCACATTTACAATCATTTACATTCAGACCCTTTACTTTGTTGAAGCACCTTTGACAGTAATTACAGCATCGTGTCTTCTTGGGTATGACGCTACATGTATGCAGGGGGTTTCTCCCATTATTCTCTGCAGATCCTCTAAGCTCTGTAAAGTTGCATGGGGACCGTTGCTGCACAGCTATTTTCAGGCCTCTCCAGAGATGTTCGATTGGGTTCAAGTCCAGGCTCTGGCTGGGCCACTCAAGGACATTCAAAAACCGAAGCCACGCCTGAATTGTCTTGAAAGCGTACTTAGGGTCGTTGTCCTGTAGGAAGGTGAACCTTCACCCCAGTCCGAGGTCCTGAGCGCTCTGGAGCAGGATTTCATCAAGAATCGCTCTGTACTTTGCTCCGTACATCTTTCCCTCGATCCTGAATAGTCTCCCAGTCCCTGCTGCTGAAAAACATCCCAACAGCATGATGCTGCCACCACCATACTTCACAGTAGGGATGGTATTGGCCAGGTGATGAGCGGTGCCTGGTTTCCTCCAGATCTGACAGTTGGCATTCAGGCCAAGAGTTCAATCTCGGTTTCATCAGACCAGAGCTTGCATCTGGCCACCCTACCATAAAGAACTGATTGGTGGAGTGCTGCAGAGAGTTGTCCTGAGACAACTGAGACAGCACAGCTCCGATCCCAGCCACGGACGCGTCCACCTGTACTATGAATGCTAAGGAGGGATCAGGATGAGCCAACACAAGAGCCGAGGTAAACAGAGCCTTCAGGTGACCGAAAGCCCTGTCCTCCCCAGCTGACCACTGCAGTCGCACCGGTCCCCCCCTTCAGCAAAGAGGTAATGGGAGCCGCTACCTGACCAAAGCCCTGGATAAACCTCCAGTAGTAGTTGGCAAACCCTAAGAACCGCTGCACCTCCTTTACTGTGGTTGGAGTCGGCCAATAATGCACGACTGAAATGCGGTCCCTTTCGAAAATCTCGTCTACAAAGGATTGGAAGACGGATGGAGCATTCGTAAACCTGTACGGCATGATGAGGTACTCATAGTGCCCAGAGGTGGTACTAAATGCCGGCTTACGCACCAGGTTGTAAGCACTCCTTCTTCACCTGTTTGGTGAAGAAGCGCACCCCCATGCAATGACTCGGTCACACTGGCTATGAGAGGCAGAGGCTAACTATACTGTACTAACTAAACTGTGATCTGATTTAAACCTCTATAGTCAATGCACGGGCGTAAACCTCCATCCTTCTTCTTCACAAAAAATAAACTTGAGGAGGCAGGTGAAGTGGAAGGCCGAATGTAGCCCTGTCCCAGAGATTCAGTGACATATGTTTCCATAGCCGCCGTCTCCTCCTGTGACAGAGGATACACATGACTCCTGGGAAGTGCTGCATCTACCAGGGGATTTATCACACAATCCTCCCATCGATGGGGTGGTAGTTGAGTCGCCTTCTTTTAACAGAAG
Source organism: Oncorhynchus clarkii lewisi (assembly GCF_045791955.1). NCBI lineage: Eukaryota > Metazoa > Chordata > Actinopteri > Salmoniformes > Salmonidae > Oncorhynchus > Oncorhynchus clarkii. The sequence continues at coordinate 67,808,774 of NC_092166.1, forward strand.
GTGAGAGCCAAATCGGCATATTCAGGGGGCATGTGCATGGTGGAGACCTGGTTTGGACTCTCCACCATAGTTGCGCCTATGGAAACACCTATACACCTCCCTGAACACTGACGTGACCATCCCTTGAGAGCCCTCTGTTGCCACGAAATATTGGGGTCATGATGGGCCAACCAAGGAAACCCCAACACCACAGGAAACGCAGGAGAATTGATCAAGAAGAGACTAATTCTCTCCTCATGACCCTCCTGCGTTATCATACATAGTGGAGCTGTGACCTCCCTAATCATACCCAACCCTAAAGGACGACTATCTAAGGAATGTACAGGGAAGGGCACATCAACAGAAACAATAGGGATCCCTAATCTAAGAGCAAACTAACAGTCAATAAAGTTCCCAGCTGCGCCTGAATCTACTAGCGCCTTATGCTGGGAATGCGGGGTAAACTCAGGAAATTCTATAGACATATACATGTGCGCAACAGGAAGCTCTGGGTGAGTTGGGTGCATACCTGGGATGATCCACCAGTGGACATCCTGCTGCCTCGACTTCCTGGGGAACCTCTCCAGCACCGACCAGCAGTGTGTCCTCTGCGGCCATAGGTAGTGCAGGAAACGCCCCACCCCTCCGGTCACCCTATGAGCAGCACCTCCAAGCTCCATAGGTGTGGGATCGGATGGGGGATGGAATGGACGGACCCCGATCCGGATGTCCACCGGTGGTCAACAGGTTAAATCCACCAGCTGGTCGAGGGTAAGGGTGGTGTCCCTGCAGGCCAACTCCCGACGAACGTCCTCACGTTGACTACATTGGTAATGGTCGGTCAGGGCCTTCTCATTCCATCCCGCGCTGGCAGCCAGGGTCTTGAAGTCCAGTGCGAATTATTTTGCGCTCCTAATCCCCTGTCTGAGATGGAACAAATGTTCCCCCACTGCTCTCCCCTCAGGTGGATGATCGAAGACCGCCCGGAAGCGGCGGGTGAAATCATCATAGTGGACCAACGCTGCGTATATACTTCCCAATTCAGCATGGCCCACTCAAGTGCCTTCCCCGACAGACAGGAGATGAGGGCGGACACGCTCTCATATCCCGAGGGAGCCGTGTGGATGTTCGCCAGGTAGAGCTCCAACTGGAGCAGGAACACCCTGGCACCCTGCAGCCATCCCATCATATGCGCTCGGGAGCGAGAACCAAATCCCACTGGGTCCAGGTAACGAAGGGGTGAACAGTGGCGTGGGTTGTAGTGTTGGTGGTGATGTTGATTGGAGTGAAGTTGATGGGGTTGTGGGTAAACCCCCTCTTTCCCATCGCTCCATGGTGAGCAGCACGCGATCCATGGCTGTGCCAAGATGTTGGAGCATCGTCACGTGCTGCTGGACACGTTCCTCCACTGCTACCGGAGGACTGGGTGCACCTGCTGACTCCATTAAAGTGGTGCTTCTGATTCTGTCAAGTGTCAGTTGTGCAGAGGTGAGGACGGAGTCAGGCGCAGGACACAGAACTGGGTAAAATAACATACTTTACTCTGAAGAATATACAGCCAATAAATCCACACAGGGATAACAAACCCTAACACAAAAGACTAACACAAAACCAGGAACAATCACGTACAAAACATAATGAGAACCAGAGGGTTAAATAGGGAAATAATAATAACGTAATGGGAACCAGGTGTGTACAATCAAGACATAACAAATGGAAACAGAAAGGTGGATCGGTGGCAGCTAGAAAGCAGGTGACGACGACCGCCAAACGCCGCCTGAACAAGGAGAGGCACCAACTTCGGCGGAAGTCATGACAAGCATAAGTGAAATAATCTGTCTGTGAACAATTGTTGGAAAAATTACTTGTGTCATGCACAAAGTAGATGTCCTAGCCAACTTGCCACAACTATAGTTTGTTAACAAGAAATTTGTGGAGTGGTTGAAAAATTAGTTTTAATGACTCCAACCTAAGTGCATGTAAACTTCTGACTTCAACTTTATCTGCAATATTAAAGCTGATCGACCCCGCCCCCCAAAAAAACTGACTGCTCTGCCTTATGAGAGGTTAGGTGAGGACAGCAGGCATGCCACTCACTCACAGACGACAGTCTATGTCTGTAAGTAAAGATAGGCTCTCCTCCTCACTTCTCTTTATAAAACACTACTTGAGGAGATGATCGATATCAGCATTGACAGGGAATCACTCTCTCTCTCTCTCTCTCTCCCCCCCATCCCTCTTTTATCTCTCTCTCTCTGATCCTGTACATCTCTATCCCAGCACATTTGTAGTGATGAGATCCACTGGCCCAGCTAGGTCCCTGGACGTCCGAGGTTGCCATGGTGCTGTGAGGTCACCTAAACAGAGAGCTCTGTAAATATTTTGTTAGCTGATTACGTTTTGATTGTGTATATATATATATATGTATATACACACACACACATATGTATATATATATATATATATATATATATATATATATATATATATATACATATATACATATATATATATACACACACACACACACACACGTATATATATATTTAGATAGATAGATAGATAGATAGATAGATAGATAGATAGATAGATAGATAGATAGATAGATAGATAGATAGATAGATAGATAGATAGATAGATAGATAGAGCCATGGCAATGCAAGACTGGCAAATCAACTATTTTACCAACTGAACTGAGAAGCTAGCTATTGAAGAGTTTTTATTTGAAACATGAAGACATGTCTGAGGCTTAGAGACTGTTGAAGAGGGCAGAGGATCACTACAGTTTCTCCTCAATGGTTTATTTCAAGTTGGTCTAGCCCTGTTGACTGCAGTGAGATTCATGCACCCACCCTAAGCTTGGTAGAAGCATAGATGCGGTAAAGAAGTCAATGGAACTCAACCCAAACAATGGAAATGCCATGGAAACGCGCGGGGGAAAGATCCCGAATCTCCTCGTGCATTTCACACTATGTTGAGATACAAATTGGAGTATAGTCATGTCATCATCAACAATCAACTGAATTAAAGTTTTTAAAAAGACTGACAATACCACCACTGATTTCTCTATGCTAGCTATGCTGCCAGCTTATACGAATGGGAGTTAACATTTAGGAGTTACTTATTCTAAACCTGAAAAGGGGCTACTTCTAAATGTTATGCAGTGAAAATTGCCAAATATATTCAATAAGATTTTATTACCACATTGAGGGCATGTTATAATATATAAATCATGATTGATTTGATGAATATCCACATCCAGATTTGTTAAATATCCAGGTGAGGAAGGTGCACATGACAGTGGACACAGGATGTGACCTGTTGGACTTGCACCTGCCTCTGTGGATGACAGTGGAATATCTTCCACCCAGAACTGTCAATTTCAGGGTAACTGAAATGTTATTTTTTGTTGTTTTAAAAGCGTATTTTAGATTCTAGCTATACAAATTACATATATTATTATTATTAGATAAAGCCCTAATAATAAATACTGTGGAGGCTCTGGATTCTATGGAGCCAACCAAGGCTACTGAAGCAGTATGGGTTCCTAGATAGGCACAGGGCTAGGTCAGCCCACCCCAGCCGCACCCCAACCCAGCTCAGCCCTATAGCTCCCTCACAGCCCTGCAGAGACAAAGGGATGATCATAGCATAGTGTGTGGTGAACATCTACTCATTCCAGCCTGATTCCAGACTATGATCTTGCTCAGCCTCACTAAACCCCCCCTCTTGTACTCAGTCTCAACACTGTCACCACTATAGAATACACTGTATTCGTGAACAACTCAAAGACCTATTTCCATGGAAATTAAATGGTGCCATTTTTCAGAGAGGTGAGATACCCAGAGGACAAATGAAAAGAAAACAATGAGGCTGTATGAGCTGTATAATCCTGGAGGGTACTACTGTTTCCAAAGCTACCACTAGGGGGTCTCTACCCCACAGGTTCCTTCTCTTGCACCAATATGACCTCTTCCTTCACAGTATGAACAGTCAGGGCATTCTACCCAGAGCCCAAATAGAAAGGATTAAATCATGAACCGTATTAGAACGAGTGTATTATTCCTAC